>NW_018396424.1:85403-132383 GCF_000003195.3 Sorghum bicolor | reverse complement strand
CTATGGTGCATTATGCACAAACCATGCACCAATCTTACACCTAAACTAACACTGTCTCCAAACAGATTGAAGTGAGATTCCATATGACACACATGATCTAGGAGTTCTATCGGGTGCGTCCAAATTGATTTCTGAGAATATGGTACGTTCCATGCAAACCGTACACCTATCTTTCATCAAGATTAGCACTATCTCCAAACAGACCGTACTAAGCTTTCACTTGAGCCTCTTCACCTAGGAGTACCATCGGGAACTTCCACAATGGTTCTGATCCTATGGTGCACTGGGCACAAACCATGCAACTATCTTGCACCAAAACTAATACTATCTCCAACTAGACCGAAGCGAGATTCCATATGATACACTTCATGAGTAGTTCCATCGGGTCCATCTACAGTTCCATCGGGTTTGTCCAAATTGATTTCTGAGCATATGGTATGTTCCATACAAACAGTGCACCTATCTTACATCAAGATTAGAACTATCTCGAAACAGACAGAACCAAGACTCCACTTGAGCCTCTTCACCAAGGAGTACCATCGTGTGCGTCTAAAATAGTTTCTTAGCCTATGGTGCATTAGGCACAAACCGTGTACCTATCTTGCAACGAAACTAACACTATCTCCAAAGAGACCTGATGAGGACATCAACACCAGCGATACATCCTCTCCGACACAACCTATAGCTGGTCCTCTTACTCGTGCTCGTGTTCGTCAACTTAATAATCAAGTGAGTTCCTTGATAAGCTCGTGTCCATCTTGTTTAGACAATGGAAACGCGTGCACTCTTGTTTTGATTAGGAACCAAGGAGAAGACCGAAAGGGAGAAGGACTCACGCTCGCTGGATTCGGACAGCAGCAAAGCGCCAACTTGTGACTGTTACCATGGTTGCATACGGATTCGGATTCAGGCGCTTCAGGACTTGTTGGAAAGCTTATCAAGTCTACTTTCATATGAATCAAGTCCCACATCAATACCTGTTCGGTAGCAGCGGCAATGATCCAATTACCGTCGATAGGTCTTGCTGTCCAGGGTGCTGCGTCACCTCATTTTGGGCTGATGGCCCATGTATCAAGTTGGGTCCATTAGGGACGCGTCCTGGGGTTGGAGGACGACCCCAACACCTCTTTGGTCGTCAATCCATCTACTTATATCCCTCTACAGCCGCCATGGTCGTTGGGTTTTGTTTAGATCAAGTTTAGCCTTCGCTACTTGCTTGTAGGCGCGCGTGCAGGATCAGCCGCCCGTCTCCTTGTCTTCGGAACCCCATTGTTGATTCAGATTCAGTTTGAAACCTTCAATTCATCTTGCAAATTCAGTGCTTGTTTCCTCGTTCTTGCTAGTTCTTCGATTGCTTGCAGGACGGGAGCCCTAGGGGCTGGTTGTCGCGCTCCACAAGATCGTGACGGCTATTGGACGTGGTGTATCGGTTGCTAAGGCGCGGTCTTGAGGGCTGTAGTCGGGCCGTGAACGTCATCTCCATCCACCAATCGAGTTATCCCCGTCTCTCATCAAATGATCGGGCAAGAACCCTAGCGGGTTCGCATCAGTTGGTAATCAGAGCAAGGTTCTTCGGTAAGAGACTTCTAATCCTTTGCTGTTTTTAATTAATTTCCTATAGTCCAGAAAAGCCAAAAAAATATAGTAGATTAGTTTTTTCATAATCCTATTAAACCTTTGTGCCTCTGCTAGTACCGTTTTAGTTAGGGCTTGTTGAATTTGCGTTGCTTCGGTTTGTGTCGAGTTGCTGGTCTTAGTGTCTAGTCCTTTAGAGTTTCGAGTTCTTGTCACCATCCGAGTATTACCATATCTTCTCTCTATCGAATCTGTTGCGAAGTCCGAATTGAACTGTGGTCTTGGTCCGGATCGAGTAGAGCTCCAATCTTAGCTCCACCAACGTGATAAAAAAAAAGAAGGAAACCGAGTAGAACTCGGCAATAGGTGGAATCCATTGTGTGGTTGGTTCTGAGTGGAAACCGAATAGAACTTGCAGTCCGCTTGTTAATATAGCCTGAACTCCGTCTATGTGAGTCCTTCTGTGATCCAAAAAGAAAGATAACTCCATACTTGTTCGGCCTTACTCTAGAGAGAGAGAGAGTGTGTGTGTGTGTGTAGCGAATTGCTCCTTTGTATTCTTTTATTCATATAATCAGTTTTTGAGGTTGTCCAAAAAAAAGAAAAAAAAAGAAAAGAGAAAAGATTCAAAAGAAAAAAAGGGGCTGTTTTTCATATTGATTTTAGGTTTGTTCCACCTTGTTTTCGGGGGTGTGCTGTGGTTTTCCTTTGTGTCCAGGCTCGCGTCTCTAGCATGGTCTAGCCTAGGACCAGCACAGTACCATCGTCGAACGCTTATTCAGCTCGCTTTTATAACTAACGTGGTGCTAGTTCGTTCCTTGTTTCAGCCCACCTATAGCTCCACATACTCTACAGCTTGACAGGTCTTGTGCTGCAGCACCGATACACTTCGTCCATTGCTGTACACTTGTTGGCAGACGACCCCTCCTGTTAAGCAAGGTAAGAATTGGTAAGAACTTGTGTTACAGGTTGAGTGTGAGCGACTTGCTGTAGCTACATCCTAGTAGTTGTAGGGCTTTTATTTCTTCACTTGCCTTTTTGTTGTCTTTGTCTTTGAACCATGCTAGGGGCAGATGATGGTAACGAAACACCACATACACCTCGCACTAAGGGCATCATACAAAATTTTGAAAGGAAAGTGAAGCTGCACACAGAGAGACTTGATAACGACTTGCAGGTGACAAATGAAAAGCTGGGGCAGTTGGAGGCTACGCAGACTGCCACAAACAACAAGCTCACAAGTTTGGAGGAATCCGTTGCTAGTGTGGACAAAAGCCTTGCTGCTCTCCTAAGGCGATTTGAGATTTTCACACCGAAGATAAAGAGAAGCATAAAGAAGAAAAGGAGGGAGATCGAGAGCACGGTAGTCATGAAGATGACTACACTGGTGATACTGAACATGATGATCAAGACACTTGTGATCGACGTCGCCTTCGTCACAACCGTAGAGGTATGGGTGGCAACCGCCGACGCGAGGTACACAATAATGATGATGCTTTCGGTAAGATTAAATTTAAGATACCTCCTTTTGATGGTAAATATGACCCTGATGCTTACATCACTTGGGAGATTGCTGTTGATCAAAAGTTTGCATGTCATGAATTTCCTGAGACTACACGTGTTAGGGCTGCTACTAGTGAGTTTACAGATTTTGCTTCTGTTTGGTGGATAGAATATGAAAAGAAAAATCCTAATAACTTACCTAGAACTTGGGATGCGCTGAAAAGGGCCATGAGAGCTAGATTTGTTCCATCTTACTATGCGCGTGATATGATAAATAAGTTGCAGCAATTAAGACAAGGTGCTAAAAGTGTAGAAGAATATTATCAGGAATTACAAACGGGTATGTTGCGTTGTAACCTAGAGGAGGATGAGGAACCGGCTATGGCTAGATTTTTGGGTGGGTTAAATCGGGAAATTCAGGACATCCTCGCTTACAAAGAATACAATAATGTAACCCGTTTGTTTCATCTTGCTTGTAAAGCTGAAAGGGAAGTGCAGGGACGACGTGCTAGCGCAAGGAGTAATATTTCTGCAGGGAGGCTAATTCATGGCAGCAACGCGTGGCTTCAACTCCATCTACACGTATTTGTACTCCATCATCTAGTGACAAGACTCGAGCTGCCCCCACCAATTCAGTTGCAAAGACGATGCAAAAGCCTGCTGCGAGTACTTCATCCGTGGCATCGACGGGTAGAACAAGCAACATACAATGTCACCAGTGCAAGGGATATGGGCACATGATGCGTGACTGTCCAAACAAGCGAGTTATGATTGTCAGGGATGATGGTGAGTACTCATCTGCTAGTGATTTTGATGAGGATACACTTGCACTGCTTGCGACTGACCATGCAGGTAATGAAGATCAAATAGAAGAACATATTAATGCAGGTGAAGCGGACCACTATGAGAGCTTGATCGTGCAGCGAGTGCTTAGTGCACAAATGGAGATGGCGGAGCAAAATCAGTGACACATTTTATTCCAAACAAAGTGTGTCATCAAAGAGCGTTCTTGTCGCATGATCATTGATGGAGGTAGCTGCAACAACTTGGCAAGCAGCGATATGGTGCAGAAGCTTGCCCTCAACACCAAACCACACCCGCATCCCTACTACATCCAATGGCTGAACAACAGTGGTAAGGCAAAGGTAACTAGACTTGTGAGAATTAATTTTTCCATCGGATCCTACAAAGATATTGTTGAATGTGATGTTGTGCCTATGCAAGCTTGTAATATTCTGCTAGGTAGACCTTGGCAATTTGATAGAGATTCTATGCATCATGGTAGATCAAATCAGTATTCTTTTCTATACCATGATCGCAAAATTGTGTTGCATCCTATGTCCCCTGAAACTATTATGCAAACTGATGTTGCTAGGGCTACTAAAGCAAAGAGCGAGAGCAATAAAAATGATAAATCTGTAATTGGTAACAAAGATGAGATAAAACTGAAAGGACGTTGTATGATAGCTACTAAATCAGATATTAATGAGTTCCATGCATCCACTTCTGTTACTTATGCTTTGATATGCAAGGATGCTTTGATTTCAATTGAGGATATGCAATGTTCTTTGCCCCCTGCTGTTGCTAACGTTTTGCAGGAGTATTCTGATGTGTTTCCAAGTGAGGTACCAGTGGGGCTGCCTCCACTACGCGGGATTGAGCACCAAATTGATCTTATTCCTGGAGCAGTTTTGCCAAATCATGCACCATACAGGACAAACCCGGAGGAAACAAAGGAAATTCAGCGACAAGTGCAAGAACTACTAGACAAAGGTTATGTCCGAGAATCTCTTAGTCCTTGTGCTGTTCCAGTAATTTTAGTGCCTAAGAAAGATGGAACATGGCGTATGTGTGTTGATTGTAGAGCTATTAATAATATCACCATTCGATATCGACACCCTATTCCACGATTAGATGATATGCTAGATGAGCTGAGTGGTGCTGTTGTGTTTTCAAAAGTTGATTTACGTAGTGGGTACCACCATATTCGTATGAAATTAGAAGATGAATGGAAACTGCTTTCAAAACTAAGTTCGGTTTGTATGAGTGGTTAGTCATGCCTTTTGGGTTAACTAATGCACCTAGTACTTTCATGAGATTAATGAACGAGGTTTTGCGTGCTTTCATTGGGAAATTTGTTGTCGTATATTTTGATGACAAATTGATTTACAACAAATCATTGGATGAACATCTTGATCATTTACGTGCTGTTTTTAATGCACTACGCGAGGCACGTTTATTTGGTAACCTTGAGAAGTGCACCTTTTGCATCGATCGAGTGTCTTTTCTTGGTTATGTTGTGACTCCACACTACAAGAAATCTGTTAATCCATGACAAAAAAATTCCGTCACAGACCACAAAAAAACTGTCACTATCCAAGATTCGTGATGGTTTCAAATATCGTCATGGATTGAGCGTCATCGATTAACTCCCATGATGATTTACCGAAAACCATCACAGATTAAGAGAATTGGTGACGGTTTTAAACCGTCACGGTAGAGCCCAAGGTCCAGTTAGTCCAGCCCAAGCCCATTTCCTGTGACAGAAAAAACCGTCACAAATAAATTGCCACATCATTATGGATGCCTACATCTACATGGCTGCTGACATGGACGATGACATGGACACTATCTCAACCCATTTGCTAACAGGCCAAAATCAAAGATGGGCTAATTTTGGCCCAATTTCAGCCATTTTCGTAGTAAATTTTCATCTATTTTTGCAGACCCATTTTAAGATATTGTAGCCCAAATTCATCACTAATTTTAAGCCCACTTTTCAGCCCACTATTACAGCACATATAACCCATATACACAGCCTATTTTAAAACATTCAGCCCACATACACAGCCCACAAGTAATTAATATAGCAGAACATTAAATAAAAGAAATCTTATGTTTTCATCCATCAACATATCACATAAATTTTCATCAAACATCATATTACATAAGTCTTCATCCAACAACAGTTATCATACAAAAAGTGCATACAACCTTACAGTTTACCATGACACATGCCAACAACAGACTCCAAAAAATGCATAAGTCTAGCAGCTTGATGCATCCAGCACCACCACCAAAATATATACCACCATGTATGACTTAACTTGGTCAAAATTGACTTGACACAAGTTAGCAGCAGCAAAATGCATGAAGTTAGTGGCAAAAGATATACACCATGCATGTTTTAACTTGGTCGAATTTGACTGAGCGACTCCTCTTCTATTGTTGTAGATAGCTTCTTCTCCATCCGAGTCTAGCAAGCAAGTAACAAACATGGTTGGGGTTGAGAGAATTAAAAATAAGCATTACACAAATCAAAATCTGAAAATTATCTTACAATAGCCTCCTGTACAATAGGAGTATAGCATTATTTTTCCTTGCTGTAGTGCAGCTCCTTGAACAAATCAAATGCATTTTGTTCTTCATCATTGTCTTGAGAACCCAACATATATGTATTAGGTCCAACAGGAATTAAGATGTTACAAAAATCTGGACAGCTACTGTACAACTAAAAATCTAGAAGAATAAGTTCAACTAAAAATCTAGAAGCACTAACACATAGGTGTAGCCATAACATGGACAGTGCCACTGTACATGGACAACAAGAGCAGTAAACAACAATATATCTATGGAAATGTACATGTCAAAACGAACTACCAAAGCATATCTATATCTACATTCAGCCTTGCGGTTTTAGTTCACCTTGAAGTTCTACTCTAGATTCAAGCAACACACTGACAAAAGTATAAATAAGATCAGCCCAAAACATCAGTTATCTGCATATGAGCATATTAAACTTGTGCTTCATATTTTCAAATAACAGATACATGTCATCTTGACAATTCGAAACCTACTGAGCCAATTCTGTAGCAGTGATGAGACCCCAACAATTGTCACCAAAACTGAATCCATGTTATGAACACTAAATTCTCAAATTCCTAAGATTATGTAAAGTGAGAACACTTCTGCAGTATAAAAATTATTGATGAGCATCATATAAAAATTCCTAGCATGCTTAAGTAACAGATGCATGAAAATGGAATTTTTTATACAGGTTGACCCCTTTTATTTAGTGTCAAACATCATATTTCAAAATGCTCATCATGTGTATGCAATAGTAAAATCAAAGTTTGTTTACTTGCAGTCACTTGAAAGCATGCCCCTCTATCGAACTCATACAGCTCAAAGTTACTATCTTTCTGGTATGCACGAGCTCCAGTCTAAATTTAATGTCTGAATTTTCAGAAAAATCAGTGTGTGCTGGTATGCGATACTCAATTTAATGTCTGAATTTTCAGAAAATTCAATGTGTGCTGCACCGTTAGGGATTCCTAAACCCCAAATCTAAATAATACATATTTGACATACCACATACACAAACACAAGGGCTTAGGGGCAATTTCTTACCTACGTGTGCAGACCAGGACCAGAGATTGGGCTGTGGGCGCTGCTGACCGGCGGCGAGTCACTGGTTGTGGTAGTTGCCGTATTGGTTGGCCCCCTTGGCATCACCTCACGATGCCGAGGGCCCTGTTCGGCCACACAAATTGAACCCCCCACGGTCGGGCCTGCCAGCAGCGACGATGGCAGACCTTCAAGTTGCTGGTGAGGTAGGATTCTGTGGCTTGCAACAGCAACGGCGGCGGTCGGGGCTTGAAGACGATGACGGCGGCAGGCTACGAGCGTCCAGGATCTCGCAGATGAACTGGAGATGCTCGTGGCGTCGCCGGGTGATCTATGGTTTCACCATCGGAGCAAGTTGAGGCTAGAGGCTGGATGGCGGCGGCTGAAGGATGGATGGGAAGTGGAGTTAGGTTTTGCAGTATATGTGGCGTGTGTGGATGGGAATTGTGGTTCAATAATTACGAAAATACCCCTGATAAGTTGGCAGTGTCTATATTTTTATTGTATACAGCTTAGGATAGTAAGGTCAATTCAGATCGTGAAATAATTTTGGGCTGGCGCCCATCATAGTTGAACACGCGCCGAGCCGCTTAGGGCGCGGGATTTTCTTTGGAACCTTCTAGATAACTTTTTTTATAATAAGACTATATTTGAGACTTTCTACTATGTATAAAATAACAATTAATAAAACTATACGTAATGATAATTTCAAAATTAGTGCTTCTTGCTAGTTATTTTGTCGGAATTAGGAAATTGAGCCAAACAAGCACCATACCATCTCTATTTATAAAAAGTTCATGATGCAAATTTGTTCCCCTTAAATCTATCACATCCCATCGCTATTAGTCATCCACTAATATTTTGCTAGAATTAGGAAATTGGACCAAACAAGCACGATAATGATGCATACACATAGTTCAACATGTAGGAAAGTATAGTTTTAAATCCATAAGTCTCACATGTAGTTTTATAAAGTCTATGTGAGATTCAAATTTAGTGAATAGTGTTTAATAACACACTCTCAAATGCAAAAATATCCTATGTATGAGTTCTAACACCCTTGTATTCAAAAGTTTTTCATTTGAGGACATTTAGTGCCTCATTTGACCAAGTTTGACTAAGTCACGTCTTGGATTTTTAAAACATGTGACTAGAGTTTACTAAAACTTTTCCAAATAGTAAATGAACTGTGTATTAAATGTGTGTCTTGATGTGTTCTACAATCCTTGTATTCAAAAGTTGTTCATTTGAGGTCATTTAGTATCTTGTTTGACCAAGTTTGACCAAGTCAAATCTTGATTTTTTTTAAAAGGCACTTTGACCGGATTCTAGATGGTCTCGACTACAAAAGTTATGAATACAAAGTTTGTCCGAATAATTACGGTCTACATTTGGTGTAATGGTCAACTTTTCATTTGAGAAAGTTTAAGCAACTCAAATTTTGAATTTTGAAATTTTGACAACTACATGCCAGTTTTCGACACCCTAGATGGTCCCAAATCGAAAAGTCATGAATACCAGGATTGTTCCACTCATCAATATCTACATTTGATATGTAGGCCATTTTTGCGTTTGACAAAGTGTTAGAAACGTGTAGTTCTAAATGCACAGTTTCACATGTAGTTGTATAAAGTCTATGTGAAATTCAAGCTTTTGTGACTAGTGTTTACTAACACACTCTCAAATGTAAAAATATCCTATGTATCAAATGTGTATCTTGATGAGTTCTAACACCCTTGTATTCAAAATTTTTTCATTTGAGGACATTTAGTGTCTCATTTGACCAAGTTTGACTAAGTCACGTCTTGGATTTTTAAAACATGTGACTAGAGTTTACTAAAACTTTTCCAAATGGTAAAATGAACTATGTATCAAATCTGTATCTTGATGTGTTCTACAATCCTTGTATTCAAAAGTTTTTCATTTGAGGTCATTTAGTGCCTCGTTTGACCAAGTTTGACTAAGTCAAATCTTGAATTTTTTTTAAAAGACACTTTGAACGAACTCTAGATGGTTTCAACTACAAAAGTCATAAATATAAAGTTTATCCAAATTATCAAGGTCTATATTTAGTGCAATGGTCAACTTTTTATTTGAGAAAGTTTGAACCACATCGATTTAGCTTGTTCTGCTCTAGCCTTGATGATTTGGATAGCCTAATTAGCTCTAGCCGAGCCCACACCCTTCGACAGGAAATCTCAGCTGGTAATAAGCGTGAACGAGGTGGGCATTGAGGAAAACTTCCTCCTACATAAACAGAGGAAAAATAAATAATAAACATGTTCTTCATATGTGAAGCACTAGTGCAGTGGTAAGACCTATTGCTCTTAGACAACATTTGCGCGGTTCGAGCTCCAGCAAACATAGTTTTTTCCTTTATTTCTGTTATTTATATTACAATTTTTTAAATGCTCGGCCAGGCTGATGGAATGGGCCATACCCTGGCCAGTTGGGCACACCAGCAGGCCGACAGTTTCCAAAAAAATGGATGCTGGGCCAAGCCGTGGGCACACACCAATAGCGAATAATTAAAGGTGCTTCATTCTGTATTTAGTCGAAGGAGTAACCTAATGGTAAGGCAATGTGTTGCAATTTTTTTTCCATCGCAGCATATATATCCAAAATATTTTTAGTTTTGGATATGCACCATATACATGCAACAAAGTAACAAGATTATTTAGTTCAAATAACTTAACAAATCGTCTTTTGTGTTTGAATATTTTTGCAATAGCATTTTTTTTATTTTTCTTTACACTAAAGGTTGATTGCAGGCTTATTGTATTGGGCTAACTAGAGTATGACGAATTTAAAATTATATATTGTGACGATCTAGATAAAATCGTCACAAGTTAGCAGGCCAGAAATATCCACTGGTGAAAAGGATTATAGTCACTGATTGTGTCTGTTAGTGACGGTTTGTAAATCCATCGTGGAGAATCCGTCACGGATTAACAAGTTTCTTGTAGTGACAGGGAATTGAGGTTGATCAAGCCAAGGTGGAAGCTATACAGGGATGGCCTGTCCCAAATACCATCACCCAGGTGCGGAGTTTCCTAGGACTTGCTGGATTCTACCGCCGTTTTGTGAAGGATTTCAGCACCATTGCTGCACCATTGAATGAGCTTACAAAGAAGGGGGTGCCTTTTGATTGGGGCAAAGCACAAGAGAATTCATTCAACATGTTGAAAGATAAGTTAACTCATGCACCTCTCCTACAACTTTCTGATTTTAATAAGACTTTTGAGCTTGAATGTGATGCTAGTGGAATTGGTTTGGGAGGTGTTTTATTACAAGAGGGAAAACCTATTGCATATTTTAGTGAGAAATTGAGTGGGCCTGTTCTCAATTATTCAACTTATGATAAAGAACTCTATGCTCTTGTTAGAACATTAGAGACATGGCAGCATTATTTGTGGCCCAAAGAGTTTATTATCCATTCTGATCATGAATCTTTGAAACATATTCGTAGTCAAGGAAAACTGAATCGTAGGCATGCAAAATGGGTTGAATTTATTGAATCTTTTCCTTATATTATTAAGCACAAGAAAGGGAAGGAAAATATTATTGCTGATGCTTTATCACGGAGATATACTTTGCTGAATCAACTTGATTACAAGATATTTGGGTTAGAAACAATTAAAGACCAATATGTTTATGATGCTTATTTTAGAGACGTATTGCTGCATTGTAAAGATGGAAAAGGGTGGAATAAATTCATCGTTAGTGATGGGTTTGTGTTTAGAGCTAACAAGCTATGCATTCCAGCTAGCTCTGTTCGTTTGTTGTTGTTGCAGGAAGCGCATGGAGGTGGCTTGATGGGACATTTTGGAGCAAAGAAGACCGAGGACATACTTGCTGGTCATTTCTTTTGGCCAAGGATGAAGAGATATGTGGAGAGGTTTGTTGCTCGTTGCACAACATGTCAAAAGGCAAAGTCACGGTTAAATCCCCATGGTTTGTATTTACCTCTTCCTGTTCCTAATGCTCCTTGGGAGGATATATCTATGGATTTTGTGTTGGGACTACCAAGGACTAGGAGGGGACGTGATAGTGTGTTTGTGGTTGTTGATAGATTTTCTAAGATGGCACATTTCATACCATGTCATAAAACTGATGATGCTACAAATACTGCTGATTTGTTCTTTCGAGAAATTGTTCGCTTACATGGTGTGCCCAACACAATTGTTTCTGATCGTGATGCTAAATTTCTTAGTCATTTTTGGAAGACTTTGTGGTTCAAATTGGGGACTAAGCTTTTATTTTCCACCACTGGTCATCCCCAAACTGATGGTCAAACTGAAGTTGTTAATAAAACTTTATCCACTACGTTAAGGGCTGTTTTAAAGAAGAATATTAAGATGTGGGAAGAATGTTTGCCTCATATTGAGTTCGCCTATAATCGTTCATTGCATTCTACTATAAAAATGTGTCCTTTTGAGATTGTCTATGGCTTCTTGCCACGTGTTCCTATTGAGTGCTTCCAAATATATTTCGAAGCATATGGTACGTTCCAGACAATTCGTGCACCTATCTTACATCAAGATTAGCACTATCTCCAAACAAAAGCAAACTGAGCTTCCACATGAGCCCCTTTACCCAGGAGTATCATCAAGTGCATCCAAAATGGTTTCTTAGCCTATGATGCATAAGGCGCAAACTGTGTACCTATCTTGCACCAAAACTAACTCTGTCTCCAAACAGACCGAAGCGAGATTCCATATGACACACATGATCTAGGAGATCTATCGGGTGCGTCCAAATTGATTTCTGAGAATATGGTACGTTCCATGCAAACCATACACTTATCTTTCATCAAGATTAGCACTATCTCCAAACAGACCGAACCGAGCTTTCACTTGAGGCTCTTCACCTAGGAGTACCATCGGGAACTTCCATAACAATTTCTGAGCCTATGGTGCACTGGGCACAAACTATGCAACTATCTTGCACCAAAACTAATACTATCTCCAGCTGGACAAAACATGTAGTTCCATATGATACACTTCTTCTAGTAGTTCCATCGGGTTTGTCCAAATTGATTTTTGAGCATATGGTATGTTCCATGCAAACCGTGCACCCATCTTGCATCAAGATTAGAACTATCTCCAAACAGAGAGAACAAAGATTCCACGTGAGCCTCTCCACCAAGGAGTATCATCGTGTGCGTCCAAAATAGTTTCTTAGCCTATGGTCCATTAGGCACAAAACATGTACCTATCTTGCACTGAAACTAACACTATCTCCAAACCGAGCTTTCACTTGAGCCTCTTCACCTAGGAGTACCATCGGGAACTTCCACAACGGTTTTTGAGCCTATGGTGCACTGGGCACAAACCATGCAATTATCTTGCACCGAAACTAATACTATCTCCAAACAGACAGAACCAAGATTCCACTTGAGCCTCTTCACCGAGGAGTACCATCGTGTGCGTCCAAAATAGTTTCTTAGCCTATGCTGCATTAGGCACAAACCGTGTACCTATCTTGCACCGAAACTAACACTATCTCCAAAGAGACTGAAGTTAGATTCTATGTGACACACGTCATCTAGGAGTTCTATTGGGTGCGTCTAAATATATTTCTAATCATATGGTACGTTCCATGCAATTCGTGCACTTATCTAGCATCAAGATTAGCACTATCTCCAAACAAACCAAAGTGAGCTTCCACTTGAGCCCCTTTACCCAGGAGTATCATCAGGTGCATCCAAAATGGTTTCTTAGCCTATGATGCATTAGGCGCAAACTATGTACCTATCTTGCACCAAAACTAACTCTGTCTCCAAACAAACCGAAGCAAGATTCCATATGACACATGTCATCTAGGTGTTCTATAGGGGTGCGTCCAAATGGATTTCTTAGCATATGGTATGTTCCATGCAAATCGTGCACCTATCTTGCATCAAGATTAGCACTATCTCCAAACAGATCGAACCGAGCTTCCACTTGAGCCTCTTCACCTAGGAGTATTATCGGGTGCTTCCATAATGTTTTCTGAGCCTATGGTGCATTATGCGCAAACCATGCACCAATCTTGCACCTAATCTAACACTTTCTCCAAACATATTGAAGCAAGATTTCATATGACACACATGATCTAGGAGTTCTATCGGGTGCGTCCAAATTGATTTTCGAGAATATGGTATGTTCCATGCAAACCGTACACCTATCTTGCATCAAGATTAGCACTATCTCCAAACAGACCGAACCGAGCTTTCACTTGAGCCTCTTCACCTAGGAGTACCATCGGGAACTTCCACAACGGTTTTTGAGCCTATGGTGCACTGGGCACAAACCATGCAATTATCTTGCACCGAAACTAATACTATCTCCAACTGGACTGAAGCCAAGATTCCACATGAGCCTCTTCACCAAGGAGTACCATCGCATGCGTCCAAAACAGTTTCTTAGCCTATGTTCCACGCAAACCGTGCTCCTATCTTGCATCAAGATTAGCACTATCTCCAAACAGACCATACCGAGCTTCCATTTGAGCCTATTCTCCTAGGTGTACCATCGGGTGCGTCCAAAATGGTTTCTTAGCCTATGGTGCATTAGGCACAAACCGTACACCTATCTTGCACCGAAACTAACACTGTCTCCAAATGGACCGAAGGGAGATTCCATATGACACACGTCATCAAGGAGTTCTATCGGGTGCGTCCAAATTGATTTCTAAGTAAATGGTACGTACCATGCAAACCGTGCACCTATTTTACATCAAGATTAGCACTATCTCCAAACAGACCAAACCTAGGAGTACCCTCAGGTGTGTCCAAAATGATTTTGGAGCCTATGGTTCATTTGGTGCAAACCGTGCAGTGCACCTTTATTACACCAAAACTAACATTGTCTCCAAATGGACCGAAGCGAGATTACATATGACACATGTCATCTCGGAGTTCCGTCGGGTGCGTCCAATTTGATTTTCGAGCATATGGTATGTTCCATGCAAACCATGCAACTATCTTTTATCAAGATTAGCACAATCTCAAAACACACCGAACCAAGCTTGCACTTGAGCCTCTTCACCTTGGAGTATCATTCGGAGCTTCCACAATAATTTATAAGATTATGGTGCATTAGGCGCAAACCGTGCACCTATCTTCTACCAAAACTAACATTGTCTCCAAATGGACCGAAGCGAGATTACATATGACACATGTCATCTAGGAGTTCCATCGGGTGCGTCCAAATTGATTTCCTAGCATATGGTATGTTCCATGCAAACCGTGCAACTATCTTGTATCAATATTTGCATTGTCTCCAAATACACAAAACCGAGCTTCCACTTGAGCCTCTTCACCTAGGAGTACTATTGAGTGCATCAAAAATGGTTTCTTAGACTATGGTGCATTAGGTGCAAACCATGCACCTATGTTGCATCGAAACTAACACTATATCCAAAGGGACCAAAGTGAGATTCCATATGACACACATCATCTAGGAGTTCTATCGGGTGCATCCAAAATGATTTTTGAGTATATGGTACGTTCCATGCAAACCATGCACCTATCTTGCATGAATATTAGCACTATCTCCAAACAGACCGAACCGAGCTTTCACTTGAGCCTCTTCACCAAGAAGTACCATCGGGAGCTTCCACAACGGTTTTTTGAGCCTATGGTGCATTAGGTGCAAACCGTGCACCTATCTTGCACCAAAACAAACACTATCTCTAAGTGGACTGAAATGAGATTCCATATGACACATGTCATCTAGGAGTTCCATTAGGTGCGTCAAAATTGATTTCTAAGCATATGTTACATTCCATGCAAACCGTGCACCTATCTTGCAACAAGATTAGCACTATCTCAAAACAGATCACACCAAGATTCCACTTGAGCCCCTTTACCTAGGAGTACCATTAGGTGTGTCCAAAAAGGTTCTTAGCCTATGGTGCATTAGGCGCAAACCATTCACCTATCTTGCACAGAAACTAATACTGTCTCACAACAGACCAAAGCGAGATTCCATATGACACACATCATCTACTAGTTCCATCGGGTGCGTCCAAATTGATTTCCAGAAATATTCTATGACTATCTTGCACCGAAACTAACACTATCTCCAAAGTGACCAAACCGAGATTCCATATGACACACATCATCTAGGAGTTCCATTGGGTGCGTCCAAATTGATTTCTGAGCATATGTTACATTCCATGCGAACCTGCACCTTTCTTACATCAAGATTAACACTATCTCTAAACAAATAAAACCAAGCTTCCACTTGAGCCCCTTTACCTAGGCGTATGATTAGGTGTGTCCAAAATGGTTCTTAGCCTATGGTGCACTAGGCGTGAACCATGCACATATCTTGCATAGAAACTAACATTTTCTCCAAACAGAACGAAGCGAGATTCCATATGACACACGTCATCTACAAGTGCCATCGGGTTCGTCTAAATATTCTATGTCCATGCAAACCGTGCTCCTATCTTGCATCAAGATTAGCACTATCTCCAAATAGACCAAACTGTGCTTCCACTTGAGCCTCTTAACCTAGGATTACAATTAGGTCCATCCAAAATGGTTTCTTAGACTATGGTGAATTAGGCGCAAACCTGGACCTATATTGCACCAAAACTAACACTATGTCCAAATTAACCAAAGTGATTCCATATGACACACATCATTTGGGAGTTCTATCAGGTGTGTCCAAATTGATTTCTAAGCATATGGTATGTTCCACGCAAACTGTGCACCGATCTTGCATCAAGATTAGCACTATCTCCAAATAGACCAAACCGAGCTTCCACTTGAGCCTCTTCACCTAGGATTACCCTCAAGTGTATCCAAAATAGTTTCTTAGACTATGGTGAATTAGGCGCAAAATGTGCACCTATCTTGCACCAAAACTAACACTATGTCCAAATGAACCGAAGTGATTCCATATGACACACATCATCTGGGAGTTCTATCGGGTGTGTCCAAATTGATTTCTGAGCATATGGTATATTCCACGCAAACCGTGCACCAGTCTTG
This sequence comes from Sorghum bicolor, assembly GCF_000003195.3. NCBI lineage: Eukaryota > Viridiplantae > Streptophyta > Magnoliopsida > Poales > Poaceae > Sorghum > Sorghum bicolor. Next base: position 115,912 of record NW_018396424.1, on the reverse strand, counting down.
CATCAAGATTGGCACTATCTCCAAATAGACCAAACCGAGCTTCCATTTGTGCCTCTTCACCTAGGAGTACCTCGAGTGCGTCCAAAATGGTGTCTTAGACTATGGTGCATTAGGTGCAAATCGTGCACCTATCTTGCACCGAAACTAACACTATCTCCAAAGTAACCAAACCAAGATTCCATATGACACACATCATCTACTAGTTCCATCGGGTGCGTCTAAATTGATTTCCAAAAATATTCTATGACTATGCAAACCATGCTACTATCTTGCATCAAGATTACCACTATCTCCAAATAGACCAAACCGAGCTTCCATTTGAGCCTCTTCACCTAGGAGTACCATCGAGTGCGTCCAAAATGGTTTTTTAGACTATGGTGCATTAGATTTAAACCGTTTACCTATATTGGACGAAAACTAACAATAATTCCAAAGGGACCAAAGCGAGATTCCATATGACACACATCATCTAGTTGTTCCATCAGGTGCATCCAAATTGATTTTCGAGCATATGGTACGTTTCATGCAAACCGTGCACCTATCTTGCACCAAAACTAACACTATCTCTAAGTGGAATGAAATGACATTCCATATGACACACGTCATCTAGGAGTTCCATTGGGTGCGTCCAAATTGATTTTTGAGCATATGTTACGTTCCATGCAAACCTGCACCTATCTTGCATAGAGATTAGCACTATCTCAAAACAGATCAAACCAAGCTTCCACTTGAGCCCCTTTACCTAGGCGTATCATTAGGTGTGTCCAAAATGGTTCTTAGCCTATAGTGCACTAGGCGCAAACCGTGCACCTATCTTGCGCAGAAACTAACATTGTCTCCAAATAGACCGAAGCAAGATTCCATATCACACACGTCATCCACAAGATCCATCAGGTGCGTCTAAATTGATTTCCGAGCATATTCTATGTCCATGCAAACCGTGCTCCTATCTTACATCAAGGTTAGCACTATCTCCAAATAGACCAAACTGTGCTTCCACTTGAGCCTCTTCACCTAGGATTACCATCAAGTGTATCCAAAATAGTTTCTTAGATTATGGTGAATTAGGCGCAAAACGTGCACCTATCTTGCACCAAAACTAACACTATGTCCAAATGAACCAAAGTGATTCCATATGACACACATCATTTGGGAGTTCTATCGGGTGTGTCCAAATTGATTTCTGAGCATATTGTATGTTCCACGCAAACCGTGCACTAGTCTTGCATCAAGATTGGCACTATCTCCAAATAGACCAAACCGAGCTTCCATTTGAGCCTCTTCACCTAGGAGTACCATTGAGTGCGTCCAAAATGGTTTCTTAGACTATGGTGCATTAGGTGCAAACCGTGCACCTATCTTGCACCGAAACTAACACTATCTCCAAAGTGACCAAACCGAGATTCCATATGACACACATCATCTAGGAGTTCCATTGGGTGCGTCCAAATTGATTTCTGAGCATATGTTACATTCCATGCGAACCTGCACCTTTCTTACATCAAGATTAGCACTATCTCTAAACAAATAAAACCAAGCTTCCACTTGAGCCCCTTTACCTAGGCGTATGATTAGGTGTGTCCAAAATGGTTCTTAGCCTATGGTGCACTAGGCGTGAACCATGCACCTATCTTGCATAGAAACTAACATTGTCTCCAAACAGACCGAAGTGAGATTCCATATGACACACGTCATCTACAAGTGCCATCGGGTTCGTCTAAATATTCTATGTCCATGCAAACCATGCACCTATCTTGCATCAAGATTAGCACTATCTCCAAACAGACCGAACCGAGCTTCCACTTGAGCCTCTTCACCAAGGATTATCATTGGGTGCTTCCACAATGGTTTTTTAGCCTATGGTGCATTAGGCTCAAAACCGTGCACCTATCTTGCATCGAAACTAACACTGTCTACAAATGTATTAGAGCGAGATTCCATATGACACACATCATCTACGAGTTCTATTGGGTGCATCCAAATTGATTTCTGAGCAGATGGTATGTTCCATGTAAACCGTGCATCTATCTTCAAACAGAGCAAACCGAGCTTTCACTTGAGCCTCTTCACCTAGGAGTACCATTGGGTGCTTGGACAATGGTTTCTGATCCAATGGTGCATTAGTTGAAAACCATGCACCTATCTTGCAATGAAACTCACACTATCTCCAAACAGACCAATGCAAGATTCCATATGACACACGCCATTTAGAAGAACCATTGGGTGCGTCCAAATTGACTTCCGAGCATATGGTACGTTCCATGCAAACCGTGCACCTACATTGCATCAAGATTAGCACTATCTCCAAACCGAGCGTCCACTTGAGCCCCTTTACCTAGGAGTACCATCGCGTGCGTCCAAAATGTACCTATCTTGCACCAAAACTAGCACTATCTCCAAAGAGATCAAAGTGAGATTCTATATGACACACATCATCTAGGAGTTCCATTGGGTGCTTCCAAATAGATTTCTAAGCATATGGTATATTCCATGCAATTCATGCTATCTTGCATCAAGATTAGCACTATCTCCAAACAAACCAAACTGAGCTTCCACTTGAGACCCTTTACCTAGGACTATCATTGGGTGCATCCAAAATGGTTTCTTAGCCTATGATGCATTAGGCGCAAACCGTGTACATATCTTGCACCAAAACTATTTGTCTCCAAATGGACTGAAGGGAGATTCCGTATGACACATGTCATCTAATAGTTCTATTGGGTGTGTCCAAATGGATTTGTGAGCATATGGTACGTTCCATGCAAACCATGCACCTATCTTGCATCATGATTAGCACTATCTCCAAACAGATCGAACCAAGCTTCCATTTGAGCCTCCTCACCTAGGAGTATCATCGGGTGCTTCCACAATGGTTCTGAGCCTATGGTGCATTATGCGCAAACCGTGCACCAATCTTGCACCTAAACTAACACTGTCTCCAAACAGACCGATGCAAGATTCCATATGACACACATCATCTAGGAGTTCTATTGGGTGCATCCAAATTGATTTTCGAGAATATGGTACATTCCATGCAAACCATACACCTATCTTGCATCAAGATTAGCATTATCTCTAAACAGACTGAATGGAGCTTTCATTTGAGCCTCTTCACCTAGCAGTACCATCAGGAACTTCCACAATGGTTTCTAAGCCTATGGTGCACTGGGTGCAAATCATGCACCTATCTTGCACCAAAACAAATACTATCTCCAACTAGACTGAAGCGAGATTCCATATGACACACTTCATCTAGTAGTTCCATCAAGTGCTTATAGCAGTTCCATCTGGTGTGTCCAAATTGATTTCTAAGCATATGGTACGTTCCATGCAAACCGTGCACCTGTCTTGCATCAAGATTAGAACTTTCTCCAAACAGATCGAACCAAGCTTCCACTTGAGCCTCTTCACCAAGGAGTACCATCAGGTGTGTCCAAAATGGTTTCTTAGATTATGGTGCATTACTTGCAAATTGTGCACCTATCTTACGTCAAAACTAACACTATCTCCAAATGGACCGAAGCAAGATTCCATATGACACAAATCATCTAGGAGTTCGATCGAGTGTCCAAATTAATTTCTGAGCATATGATATGTTCCACGCAAACCATGCACCTATCTTGCCTTAAGATTAGCAATATCTCGAAACAAACCAAACCAAGCTTTCACTTGAGCCTCTTCACCTAGAAGTACCATCGGGTGCTTGAAAGGTCCTTGTTTGGTTTTGGTAATTGAGTGACAACTTAGGTGAACTAATAGTGTTTATGTGAGATACATAGGAGATTAGTCCACAGGTGATGATATGATGATGGAGGAGCTCATTGCATATGAGACATGACATGGAGTCATGTGACCAAGGTGGAGAAGATCAAGATGAGCCTTGGCTCGATGGACCGGTTGCAAGAGTGAAGGGCAAGTCAGAGGCTTTGAAGCGAGGGATCATGTGTGACGGTGAAGCTTGAGCAAGACTTGGCGCCGATGGAATGAGGCAACGGTGAAGAGCAAGCAAGGTCAAGATCTATGAACCAATACGGTCATGTGATGATATGAAGTGGATCATATCATTTGGTGATTGGTTGGTGCATGTGTTGCATCAACATTGGAGGAGATGGAATGGAAAGCGCAAGGCAAAGGTATAACCTAGGGCTTTTCCATTTCACCGATCATAGGTGTGTAGAGAAGTTTATGACCGGATTTATGATAGATGGCCGTACTATCAAGAGGGGCAAACTTGTTTGCATATCGGTCATCTAGTGCCACTTGAGCGATCTAACTTTGCATACGTGTTAGGATCGAGTGGCGTGGCAAGTTGAGAGGCTAACTCCTTTGGGAAAATGTTTGTGAAAATGCTAACACACTTGCACATGGAGGTGTACACTTGGTGGTGTTGGCACATTTACAAAGGAGGTGGAGTTTCTAGGGTTGAGAGGGGTTTGGGTTCCTCTCTCCCTCCTGCCGAGCTTGCGAGGCGAGATTCGGCGCTTTTGAGAAAATTAAGTGCATATTTTATATTGCGCCGGTGGGAATTTTAGAGAAGTCGCGGGAGTGACGCACTACGTGGAGGCACCGGACGCTGGCCTTTAGCGTCCGGTGTATTGTCGGGTCTGTCTAGAGTGCACCGGACGCACCGGAGTGAGTCCGGTGCTCAGCGTCCGGTGTGCGGGCGGTTTGGTGACCCTCTCTGCGGATGAGTCCGGTGAGCACCGGACGCTCAGGGTGCGTCCGGTGGCTCGCGTCCGGTGACCCTGCGCGTTTTCAGACCTCTCTGAGTTTAGGACCGGTGTGCACCGGACGCGTCCGGTGGCAACTTGCTCAGCGTCCGGTGGCTCGCGTCCGGTGACCCTGCGAGTTGGCGGAGCTCTCTGCGCACGAGTCTGGTGTGCACTGGACGCGTCCGGTGTGACGCAGCAGAGCGTCCTATGGTGCTGTGCAGGCGCGCGTGCGCATTAGCCGTTGGCAGCAATGGTCGAGTTCAAATGGCTAGTGACACGTGTCTGACGCCTGAGCACCGGACGCTAGGAGTTGAGCGTCCGGTGGCTCCCTGTGAGCGTCCGGTGCCCTCGTGTTTTGCCTAGTGAAGGGGCAACGACTAGTTTAGCCCTTGGGGCTATAAATAGAAGTGGTGGCCGGCCTTGGCTGGCAAAGAGCACCCTTAGGACTTAGTGTCCATGCTTGGGGAGTGCTAGGAAAGCCTCTAACTCGTGCTTGCAAGAGTGCGAATCAATAGCGAGTTAGTGATTCTAGTGCGTTGCATTGAGAGATTGCATCGAGTGGCACTAGGTGTTCGTGTTGCAAGCCGGTAGTGCTTGTTACTCTTGGAGGTTGCCACCTCCTAGACGGCTTGGTGGCTTGTGACTCCGTCGAAGCACGCAAGGAGATTGTGCGATGCTCCAGAGAAGAGATTGTGAGGGGTACGGTGCTCACCCCGCGGGGATCGCGAAGAGCAACTCTAGTTGAGCGAGACGTGAAGAGCGACAAGTGGTCCGGTTGGGTCAAGTGCTAGAGCTTGTGGTAAGCACTCCATGTGGGAGAGTGTGACTTGCAGGTCACCACTAGCAAGAGGACCGGCGGCAACCTTGGAGCTTGTGTCAACGGGACGTAGCTTGGTGGCAACCAAGTGAACCTCGGAAGAAAATCATCGTGTCAACTTTGTTCTTCTCGTTGGTTTGCAAGTCCCTAACACAAGCTTGTTCTTACTTTCATATACTTGTGCTTGTGTAGTTGCTCTTGTAATTAGTTAGCTTTTGTAGCTTGCTAGTTACCTTCTTGCTTGTGTAGCTAGAAGTAGTTCCCTTGCGTGACTAATTTGGTTTGTGTAACCTTGTTAGTCACATTGCTTAGTTTGTGTAGCTAAGTACTTTTGCGCTCTCTAATTTGGCATTGGTTGCCTTGTTGTTGAGCTTTGCTAGTGAGCTTAGGAGCTTTGTGCTTTTGCTTACTAGTTGTGTAGAAGCTCCCCGGTTTGCAAAGTACTAGTGGCATAGGTTTGTGTGACCTTGCTCCTAGAATTGGTTAGGCGAGCTCTTACTAAGGTTGCACCTTGTTTGCTTGTTTAGGATCTTTTACAAGGTGATAGAGAACTTAGATAGAGGGGTGTAGTCTTGGCTAGACCGATAGTTTTAATTTCGCATTTGTTTCGGTTAGCCGGCGTAATAATTTTTAGAAAGGACTATTCACCCCCCCTCTAGTCCGCCATCTCGACCCTTCAAGTGGTATCAAAGCTAGGTCTCTCATTTGTGTCTTCACCGACCCGAGAGGATGGCGGCTTATGGGCTAGATGTTGAGTGTCCACACATTTTTGATGGCACACACTTTGCACAGTGGAGAAATTGGATGACATGCAATTTTAAGTATATTTCTCCTCAAATGTGGTGGATGGTACATGTAGGATTTTCTCAAGTGTTGGATGAAGAGAATCTAACTCAAGCACAAGAGAAATGTCTACATCTCAACTACCAAGCTACTAACATCTTCTATTCATCCATGAAAGATAACATATTTGGTGAGATCATGAATATAAAGTCCTCTCATGAGATTTGGAGTTATCTCAATGAGAAATATGGGGCGATCACCAAAGAAGATGATGTGCCAATGGTGGATGCACGTGAGGATGTTGAGCATGACCACAACATGGTGGTTGAGGAGGATTGCTCCACCTCATGGTTAAGTGAGGATGAAGATGATGGCTATGAGAGTGATGCTTCTACAAGCTCATCCACTTCATCACATTCCTCCATGTCTCACGGTGACGGCAAGGTATCTATTGGAGATGTGATTGTTGATTGTGATGATCCAAATTTTGAGCTTGTATGTAGACTCACCAAAGCTTTAAGAAATGAGATGGCTAAAACAAGTAAATTTGAAAAATGAAAACTCATTTCTAAAGACCACATGTGAACAACAAAAGCATCTACTTTATGTTACTACTTGTTCACATGAGGAGCTAAAATTGGTTCATGAGGAACTTTGTGTTACTCATGATAACTTGGTAAAAGATCATGCATTTCTCACTACCCTGCTGGCGAGGAGCTGCTAGAGCAGGACCGTCAACAGGAGCTGTAGGAGCTCCAGGAGCAGCAGCGGCAGAGGGGCCAGCAGTTAGAGGAACTGCTCGTGCCTCCCTCTCACAGTCCGCCCCAACCAGTGCCACCAGCGCCGCAAGAGCCTAAAAACAGGGAGGAGAGTCTGCCGGTTTACGGTCCTCCGACCCCAGCATGGCTCCGTCCATGGGCGCCCGCTTCGATCCTAGCAGAACCGAGGCGGGCGGACGGCGTGGTTGCGCTCGCCTGTATGATGCGCACCCCCGTTGACCCTCAGTCCGAGATCAGGGGTACGATCTACGGCATGGACGGAATTGCTTCGGGATTCCTCCGGGAGCGTCGATCGTGGGAGGACCGCGTCCCCGCCGAGGAAGACGAGATTGGGACGTCGGGCGGCGGTGGCGGCAGCGAGACCGGGACTTGGAAGATGGTGGATGACGACGGGCGGTTCCCCTCCCTCGTCGACTTGTTCCTGCGCTACGGGGGGTCGCTCGAGACCGTCGAGGAGCTCATCCGAGGCGTCAAGGCGCGCGCCGACCAGGAGATGGAGAACTGGTGCCCCGACCGGATCCACATCCGGGCTTCCACCGATCCGTCCGAACCTAACATTTTCTTAGACGACCGGAAGGAGGTCAAAAAGCGGGAGCACGTCGAGGAGCTTCGCCTCTAGATGAATCATACGGTGGGGCTCCTGTCCGATGTTGTTAACAATGGGCTCGGACCGGCCTATTGTAAGTGTTTTTTCAGTCCTTAATCCTTATAGAACATTTGATTTTGTGCTCTAACTGCTCAATCGTCGGCCCGCAGGACCTGAAAGAGACTTCCCGCATTAAATCGAGCTTCATCCACGCCACGAGAGGCGGCTGGGAGCAACTCCCCATTCTCAAGGACAAACTCCTGGAGTCACAGGAGAAGCTCCTCAAGGCCTACAAAGAGCTTTTGGCGCTTGAGGAGGAGAAGAAGGAGAGGGAGGCTTCTCTGGCTGAGGCTCGAGAGGCCTCAAAGAAAGCGGTGGAAGAGGCTGTGCTTCTGAGGGAGCGGACCATGATGGTCGAGGAAGCCGTGTCCAAGGCCTGAGAGGAGGCCTTGTCTTACAAGAACGCCATCGCTGACCTGGACAAGGAGAAGGGCCTCCTCAAGACTGACCTGGCCTCCATCCGAGAATCCTTCCAGAGGATGAAGGTGGAGTGTGTGAATGGCGAAATCGCTAGGAGCACCACAGAGGAGGCCAAAAAGAAGGCTCTTGAGGATCTCGAGGCGGAGCGGGCTCGATCCCGCAGCCTCTCTGACGACATCGATCGTCTGAAGAGAGCGCTGTTGGAAAAAGATGGGGCCATCGTGCAAGCCGGCAAGGTGATCGAGGATCTGCGCGTCGCCAACACCGAGCTGGTGCGCTCCAACAAGGAGATCGAGAGGGCCAACACCAACTTGGTTGGCGAGAACACGGCTCTGGAGGAGAGGATTCGCGGTACGTTTATGTTGTCGAGTTTCCTTTTCGAGGTGTGCTTTGTGTTATCTAATTTCTCCATGTCGGTCCTTGTAGGGCTTAAAGATGAGCTGCTTGCCGCCCAAGTCGAGGCTCGCTCCGCCAAGGCCCAGCTCGAGGGGGAGGTCGCTTTGAACCATTGGCTGCGAATGACAATAAGCGATCTCTCGACCTCATGGGAGGTCGGGCTCATGGACGAGTCTAGGGAGGAAGCTCGAGGCGACGCACTAGTCGATCAGCTGTGCTACCTAGGCGCGACGCTGAGGGATCGAGTGCGGGACGCTCTTCATATCAGAGTGAAGCGGGCAATGGCGGTAGTCTGATCAGGCTTTTCATACGATATGGAGGTGGTGTCCCACGGCTTCGTCACCGACATCTCCAAGACTGACGCGGAGAACAAGGAGAGGCTCCACGCCTTGATCGACGACGCAGAGGTCCCTGGGGATAGGTTGGCCAAGTTGTTCGAGCCAGAAGTGCTTCCCCCTGAGACTAGCTCAGGCGCGGGTGAGGATGGTGAGGGCCAAGACGCGGACTGAGGCCTGCGAACCTACTCTAGGTGCTGAGGCCCCTTGTATAGTACTTTGCTAATCTGTCTTAAGTAATACTGTGTCTTTAAGTGGTTGTAAGATTTCTGAATGTTTATCTATCTTTCCGCTCGAGATTCTTTTTCTGCCTGTATCTGTAGTTCCCATTTGGTCTTTTGTTAAGGCGACCTTGATTACCTCGAGGGTGAGGAAGCGAGTAAAGGTACCGTAGCCCAGAGGCGTAGGAGTCCTTAGGCTCATTGTCCCTCGGCCCTTAAGGGGCTCGAGGTGCCTCCACTACTCGACCGCGTGAGATTTACTGATAGGAACGAGAGAATTTCCTGGTTTTATCGACATTTGGGGGGGGGGACCCCCCTGCTAGCCCCCGAGGGGGTATCGACTATGATGCGTCATAGTTGGTACTCTCTTTGAACGTTGAAATTTTGACCAGCGAAAAAAGGTAAATTACTCGAGGGAAAGATCTTTTTCATTTATGCGTTCATTCATAAGGCCTTGGTACAGAAAGTACATGGGAACATAAAGCTTTGAAATTCTAGGGGTAGAATCGACGTAGCTGTTCGATGTTCCACGCGTTGGTGAAGATCGCCCCTTTTTCGTCCGCTAGCTTGTATGTCCCCGGCTTCAAGACCTCGGCCACTACGTATGGGCCCTCCCAAGGTGGAGTCAGCTTGTGGCATCCTTGATTGCTTTGCCGCCGCCGTAGGACGAGGTCGCCCACGTTCAGATCTCTCTTGCGCACGTGCTTGTCGTGGTAGCATCGAAGCTTCTGCTGGTATCTGCCGGAGTTGAGGAGGGCCATGTCTCGAGCTTCCTCGAGTTGGTCGACCGCATTCTCTCGAGTTTCTTTATTTGATTGCTCGTTGTATGGTTTGAGTCGAGGGGACCCATACTCGAGGTCCGTCGGGAGCACGCCCTCAGAGCCATAGACCATGAAGAATGGGGTGTATTTTGTGGCCCTGCTTGGCATTGTTCTTAAGCTCCATAGGACCGAAGAAAGCTCCTCGACCCATTTCTTGCCGAATTTCTTCAAGCGGTTGTAGATCCTCGGTTTGAGCCCCTGCAAAATCATGCCGTTGGCACGCTCGACATGGCCGTTAGTTCGAGGGTGGGCCACTGTAGACCAGTTCACACGGATGTGATGCCGATCGTAGAAGTCCAAGAACTTTTTGCCGGTGAACTGAGTGCCGTTGTCGGTGATGATGACGTTGGGAATCCCGAACCGGTGGATGATGTCAGTGAAGAAAAGGACGGCTTGCTCGGAGCGGATGTTTGTGATGGGTCGAGCCTCGATCCATTTGGAAAATTTGTCGATGGCCACCAACAAATGGGTGTACCCCCCTGATGCTTTCTGTAGAGGTCCTACTAGGTCGAGCCCCCACACCGCAAACGGCCACATGATGGGGATCATCTGGAGAGCGTGGGCGGGCAGATGCGTCTGCTTGGCGTAGAACTGGCACCCATGGCACGAGCGCACGAGCTCAATGGCGTCAGATACGGCCGTTGGCCAGTAGAAGCCTTGTCAGAAAGCGTTCCCTACGAGGGTCCGTGGAGCAGCGTGGTGGCCACAAGCCCCCGAGTGTAGATCCTCGAGGAGTTTTCGGCCTTCTTCTATGGTGATGCAACGCTGCAGGATCCCTGTTGGGCTTTGTCGGTATAGCTCATTGCCTTCACCGTAGATTACATATGATTTGGCCCGTCGAGCGATACGGCGGGCCTCGGATCGATCTTCTGGTAGCTCGCAGCGAATTAGGCAATCGAGGAATGGCGTGCACCAGTCAAACGGTCGACTGGGCCACTATTCCACCTCCATTACCTCGGCTACCATTAGCAGTGCTTCGACGGTGTCAGTTTGCTGGGTAGGAGTGGCTTCGACACCAGCCCCTGAGCCCAAGTGGACGGATGGATCGTGTAGATCTCTCGAGAATGCGTCAGGTGGGACCGTGCCTCGAGTCGACGCGATCTTAGCGAGTTCGTCGGCCGCCTCGTTGTAGCGTCCGGCGATGTGGACGAGCTCGAGGCCATGGAACTTATCCTCGAGCCGTCGGACCTCCTTGCAGTATGCCTCCATTTTCGGGTCGTGGCAGTTCGAGGCTTTCATCACTTGGTCGATGACGAGCTGGGAGTCACCTCGAACGTCAAGGCGTCGGACTCCTAGCTCGATGGCGATCTTCAGACCGTTGATAAGGGCCTCGTACTCTGCGATGTTGTTGGATGCGGCAAAATGTATCCTGATGACATACCTCATGTGAACGCCTAGAGGCGAGATGAATAGCAGGCCCGCCCCAGCTCCCGTCTTCATGAGAGACCCGTCGAAATACATCGTCCACAGCTCTGCCTGAACTTGAGCCGGGGGGAGCTGTGAGTCCGTCCATTCCGCGACGAAATCCACTAGGACTTGTGACTTGATAGCTTTGCGGGGCGCGTAAGTGAGGGTCTCACTCATGAGCTCGACCGACCACTTAGCGATTCTTCCCGTGGCCTCTCGACTCTGGATGATCTCACCCAAGGGGAAGGACGAGACCACCGTGATAGGGTGGCCGAGAAAGTAATGTTGCAGCTTGCGTCGGGCGAGGATTACGACGTAGATTAACTTCTGGATCTGTGGGTATCGTGCTTTGGTCTCTGAGAGCACCTCGCTGACGAAATAGACTGGCCTCTGGACTGGCAGCGCATGCCCCTCCTCCTGCCTCTCGACCACTACCGCCGCACTGACGACCTAGGTCGTCGAGGCGACGTACAGAAGCAGAGGTTCTGCGGGTTGGGGTGGGACAAAGACCGGGGCAGAGGTCAGTGTTTTCTTCAAGTTATCGAGGGCTTCCTCGGCCTCGGGGGTCCAAGAGAAATGCTCAACTTTCTTCAGGAGTCGATACAGCGACAACGCCTTTTCTCCCAACATTGAGATAAAACGACTCAGCGCCGCTAAGCATCCCGTGACTCTCTACATGCCCTTGACGTCTCGGATTGGCCCCATTCTCGTGATGGCCGAGACTTTCTCGAGATTAGCCTCGATGCCGCGCTGGGAAATGATGTAACCCAGGAGCATGCCTCGAGGCACGCCGAAAACGCACTTCTTGGGGTTGAGCTTGATCTGGTTGGCGCGTAAGCAACTGAAAGCGACCTCGAGGTCCTGAATCAGGTCTCCCTGTTGCTTTGACTTGACGACGATGTCGTCGACGTAGGCCTCGACCGTCGATCCTATGTGCTTGCCAAACACGTGGAGCATGCAGCGCTGATATGTGGCTCCCGCGTTTCGAAGCCCGAACGGCGTGGTTACATAACAGTACATCCCAAAAGGCGTGATGAAAGATGTTGCGAGCTGGTCGGACTCTTTCATTTTTATTTGATGGCAACCAGAATATGCATCAAGGAAAGAAAGGGTTTCACATCCCACAGTAGAATCAACAATTTGATCGATACGTGGTAATGGAAAGGAACTTTCAAACATGCTTTATTTCAACTCGTATAATCGACACACATCCTCATTTTCCCATTCTTTTTCTTAACTAGTACAGGATTTGCTAACCAGTCGGGATGGTGAACCTCCTTGATGAATCCGGCCGTCAAAAGTTTGTGGATCTCCTCGCCAATGATCTTGCGCTTCTCCTTGTCGAAGCGACGCAGCCGCTGCTTCACTGGCTTGAAACCGGCTCGAATTTCGAAGGAGTGCTCGGCGACTTCCCTCGGTATGCCTAGCATGTTCGAAGGACTCCACGCAAACATATCGGCGTTTGCACAGAGAAAGTCGACGAGCACGGCTTCCTATTTGGGGTCGAGGTCGGCGCTGATCGTCAGCACCTTGCCGTCGGAGTTGTTGGGGTCGAGCGGGATCTTCTTGGTCCCTTCTGCCGGCTCGAAACTGCCCGCGTGGCGCTTGGGCTCTGGAGCCTTTGCGACCAGGGCCTCGAGCTTCGAGGCGAGCTCGGTGGAACTCTCGATAGCTTCCCCATACTCGACGCATTCGACGTCACATTCGTACGCGTGCTTGTAGGAGGAGCTGACGGTGATGATGCCCTTGGGTCCGGGCATCTTCAGCTTCAAGTATGTGTAGTTGGGGATAGCCATAAATTTGGCGTAGCCCGAGCGCTCGATGATGGCGTGGTACGTGCCTCGGAACCCCACCACCTCAAAGGTGAGGATCTCCTTTCTAAAATTGGCCGCCGTGCCGAAATAGACCGGTAGGTCGATTCGACCTACCGGCAGCGCCTTCTTTCCTGGCACGACACCATGGAATCCGCCGGCGCTTGGTTGGAGCTGCGCCCTGTCGATGCCGAGAAGGTCGAGGGTCTCGAGGTAGATGATGTTCAGGCTGCCGCCGCCATCGATCAGCACCTTTGAGAGTCTGGCGTTGACGATGATGGGGTCGACGACGAGCGGGTAGACGCCAAGGGCGACTACCTCGTCGGGGTGGTCGTCTCGATCAAAAGTGATGGGGGTGCTCGACCAGCTGAGGTACTGGGGCACCGCCATCCTTGCCGTGAAGACTTCACGGCGTTCCCTCTTGCGTTGCCTTGCAGTCAGCTGCGTCGAGGGTCCACCGTAGATCATGTAGCAGTCGTGGACGGTAGGGAAACCTTCGTCGTCTTTGTCGTCCCCTTTGTCGCCGTTCTTCTCTTTGTTTGGGTCGTCACGGGCGTCCTTCTTGAACCCCAGGGCGTCGAAGTGCTTTTTCAGCATACGCCAGTCCTCGAGCTTGTGGTTTGCCCCTCCCTTGTGGTAAGGACATGGCTCCTTTAGCATCTTGTCGAAGATGGCCCCTTCTGGGGGCCCTCGAGGCCTTTTGTGCTCCATGGCGGCGACGAGATCGTCGTCGAGGTCCTCCCACTGGAATGGTCAGGTTTTCTTCTTCTTTTTGTTCTTCTTGGGGCCCTCATCATCATCGGCGGGCGGCTTGCCTTTCCTTCCTTCACAGCTGAAGAAGGCACCGACCGCTTCTTCCCCTGCAGCGTAGTTTGCCACTACGTCCATCAGCTCGTCGACGGTCTGGGGGTGATTCCAGCCTAATTCCCGCACCAAGTCTCGACTGGTGGTACCAGAGACAAAGGCCAGAATGACGTCGTGGTCGGGGATGTGTGGCAGCTCGGTGCGCTGCTTCGAGAAGCGTCGAGCATACTCTCGGAGGGTTTCTCCCGACTTCTGTTTGCATTTGTAGAGGTCCCACGAGTTGCCGGGTCGTATGTAGGTTCCCTTGAAGTTGCCCTCGAACACCCTGACCAAATCGACCCGATCGTAGATCTGGTTGGCCGGGAGCTCCTCGAGCCATCTACGGGCGGTGTCGGAGAGGAAGAGTGGCAGCTGTTGGATGATGGCTCGATCGTCCCCTCGAGCGCCTCCTAGCTCACAGGCAAGCCTGAAATCTGCCAGCCACAGCTCTGGCTTGGTCTCGCCGTTGTATTTTGCAATGCTGGTCGGGGGTCGAAACGGGCTGGGCAGCGGGGTGCTGCGGATTGCCCTACTGAACACCTGCGGGCCCGGTGGTTCTGGAGCCATCCGGTCCTCATCGCTGTCGTACCTCCCGCCGCGGTGGGCGCTATAACCGCGCTCTTCTGCGTCTGCATACCGACGGCGACGATTCTCGTCGATGTCACGTCGTGCGTCGTGTCGTCGTTGGTTGTCAACGGGGAGGACGAGTGTGGTCTTTTTCCCTCGAGGGGGCGGCTGCTGATGGACCGACACATCCTTTTCGTTGTGGGCCGGCTCATCACGCTTTTCTGTGGCCGCTCCTCGACGTCGAGAGGCCGAGCTCTCGGCCTGCTGAACTGCCGCCACTTGGAGCAGAGTCTGCACCTCGTCTCGAATGCGTCGCGCTTGGGAGTTTGACGGTTCGGGCATATTACGCAGCAGCATTGTTGCCGCCACGATGTTCTGGCCCGCTCAAGGGAAACAGCTAACGGGCTGCTCAGGCTCTCCGTCTCCGACGATCTGCCGGTGTACCTCTCGAGCCCGTCTGCGGACACTTCCGCCAGGCGGGTAAGGCAGGTCCTGCTCGAGGATCTGCTCAAGCAGAACAAGGCGCTCGCGATCCTCGTCGAGCTTTGCCTTGAGCTCCCGTAGCTGCGCAATTTGTGCGGCTCTATCTTCTTGTGGAGTGGGGTCGACTTGACCGTCATTCCCAGGCGTCCTGGGGTCTTCCCTTGCTGCAGGGGCCCGACCGCCAGCAACAGCATCATGTGTCTCGTCGGTGGTTTCCACCGCCCCATCGATATGGAAGCATTCCCTAGTAGGGTCGTAACTGTCGGTCTCAGAGTCGAAGTCCGGCTCGGCGGCGTAGAAGCATCCACGTCCCTCCTCCAGCAGTCGTTGCCTGAGGGAGGTGATCGTGTATCGCCCAGGCCCTAGGCGACGGAGGCCTCGTACCTAGGAGAAATCCGGCAGCTCGGACGTCCGTTGCTGTACTCCAGTGTCGCATGGGAGGACCATTGGTCTCTCCACGTGCGTCTGGGCGTTTGGACATATCGCCCTGGCGAGCGACGCCGCGGCATTGTCGAGACCGAATGGCAACGCTCTTCTTGGGGCGAACAGCCCATGTGGAAGTAGCCTAGCGGTGGGGGAGAGCGCGCGGGGCGCGTCACCTCCTGTCGTCGTGCGATCCTCGTGGCGTTGAGCCGTCATACGTTTCGGCGCGCGGGGCTATCGGCTCCTGTGCCACCTCCAACCTGGCATGAACTGTCGGTCGTGACGAGGCAGAAGGGTGATGGCGGTGCTGTCCACGCCTCTTCTTGGGCGGGGAGGCGTGGTGGCGAGGATGTCTCAGGGCCCTCAACCGTGTTGGCGCAACGCGGGCTCCTCCCGGTCCTTTGATCGAGAGCAGGATCATGTCATAGCCGGAGCCAGTAGACATGAACTCGAGACTCCCAAACCAAATCACCGTGGAGCGCAGAATCGGTGAAGTGAGAGTGGCCATCTGGAAAGGAATGGGAAATCGGTGAAAAACACGCAGGACCCCTACCTGGCGTGCCAACTGTCGGTGTTTTCCCCCCGGGGGGTCACACCAACCAGTAAATTTGTATGCGTGCTCTCTTTTCCAGATGATGATGCAAAAAGACACAAAGATTTATCCTGGTTTGGGCAAGAGAAGGCCCTACGTCTAACGGGGGGGGGGGGGAGAGTTTGTATTATTCTGCACCTAGGTGCTTGTACAGGGGTGAATACAAGCGTGTATGAACTGGGATGGAGATGGAGTATGGAAACTCTACTACGTGTGTGTTGTGTGATATTGTATCGCATCTGCTGTATCCGCTCCCAGGCCTCCCCTTTTATGGTTCCAAGGAGGGGCCTAGGGTACATGTATAGGCGTCAGAGTAGGGGTCGATAGGGGTATGGCGCGCTGACCTACTCGAGGCCTCCGTACCAGCGTGGTCTCGAGCCATCTTGTCCGGGTACTTTGGTGATGATTGCGCGTGCCCCTGAATCCTGCTCCCGTGCGCCGTCCTGGACCGGTTCATATGTTGCATGCTTGTACGTCGTGGTGTCAACTACGTCAGAGTGGTTGAAGCGCTATCAGTTGACGCCCGACCCTTCCTCATGAAGGAAACATGCCTACTCGAGGGTCAGGTGCCGTATAATGCCTTGCTAGCTAGAGCGCTGACTTTGGGCACCTCGAGGGGGGTCTTGATTAGACATCCCGACCCATTCCCTGCGTCCTGCCATGCTCTGGCTTATTTGGTGGGGAAGGCTGCAAAAAGAATGACGGGATGGGTGCCTGTTCCCTATCACGCTTCCCGTGACTGGCGGGTTAGGTGAGAACGCGACAGGCGCATTAAATGCCCTGGTTCCCGTGCCCGCGTCAGGCGGCGGATGGCGTCCTTGCACTCGACGCCTTCCGATTCGCTCGAGCCCCGATCGATTCGCAGGACGCTCTTTCCGTGTTCGGGACTATGGCCGTCGAGGACCGTACGTGTGACTAGATAGAGCGTCGAGTTGGAGGCCTCGACTTGCGTACAGGCATTCTTGTCATGCACATCAGTTATGGTACCCCTTACTGATATCCTCAACAATACCATATTCTCATAAATCAATTTGGACGCACCCGATAGAACTCCTAGATCATGTGTGTCATATGGAATCTCGCTTCAATCTGTTTAGAGACAGTGTTAGTTTAGGTGCAAGATTGGTGCATGGTTTGCGCATAATGCACCATAGGCTCAAAAACCATTATGGAAGCACCCGATGATAATCCTAGGTGAAGAGGCTCAAGTGGAAGGTCGGTTCGATCTGTTTGGAGATAGTGCTATTCTTGATGCAAGATAGGTGCACGGTTTGCATGGAACATACCGTATGCTAAGCAATCCATTTAGACGCATCCCAATAGAACTCCTAGATGACGTGTCATATAGAATCTCGCTTTGGTCTGTTTGGAGACAGAGTTAGTTTTGGTGCAAGATAGGTACACAGTTTGCGCCTAATGCATCATAGACTAAGAAACCATTTTGGATGCACCCGATGATACTCCTAGGTAAAGGGGCTCAAGTGGAAGCTATGTTTGCTTTGTTTGGACATAGTGCTAATCTTGATGCAAGATAGGTGCACGAATTGCATCGAACGTACCATATGCTTAGAAATATATTTGGAAGCACCCAATAGAACTCCTAGATCACGTATGTCATATAGAATCTCACTTCAGTCTCTTTGGAGATAGTGTTAGTTTCGGTGCAAGATAGGTACACGGTTTGTGCCTAATGCACCATAGGCTAAGAAACTATTTTGGACGCACGCGATGGTACTCCTTGGTGAAGAGGCTCATGTGGAATTTTGGTTCTGTCTGTTTGGAGATAGTTCTAATCTTGATGCAAGATAGGTGCACGGTTTGCATGGAACATACCATATGCTCAAAAATCAATTTGGACACACCCGATGGAACTGTAGATGCACCTGATGGAACTACTAGATGAAGTGTATCATATGGAATCTCGCTTCGGTCCAGTTGGAGATAGTATTACTTTCGGTGCAAGATAGTTGCCCAGTGCACCATAGGTTCAGAAATCGTTGTAGAAGTTGCCGATGGTACTCCTAGGTGAAGAGGCTCAACTGAAAGCTCGGTTCGGTCTGTTTGGAGATAGTGCTAATCTTGATGAAAGATAGGTGTACGGTTTGCGTGGAACATACCATATTCTCATAAATCAATTTGGACGCACCCGATAGAACTCCTAGATCATGTGTGTCATATGGAATCTCGCTTCAATCTGTGTTAGAGACAGTGTTAGTTTAGGTGCAAGATTGGTGGATGGTTTGCACATAATGCACCATAGGCTCAGAAACCATTATGGAAGCACCCGATGATAATCCTAGGTGAAGAGGCTCAAGTGGAAGGTCGGTTCGATCTGTTTGGAGATAGTGCTATTCTTGATGCAAGATAGGTGCACGGTTTGCATGGAACATACCGTATGCTAAGAAATCCATTTAGACGCATCCCAATAGAACTCCTAGATGACGTGTCATATAGAATCTCGCTTTGGTCTGTTTGGAGACAGAGTTAGTTTTGGTGCAAGATAGGTACACAGTTTGCGCCTAATGCATCATAGACTAAGAAACCATTTTGGATGCACCCGATGATACTCCTAGGTAAAGGGGCTCAAGTGGAAGCTATGTTTGCTTTGTTTGGACATAGTGCTAATCTTGATGCAAGATAGGTGCACGAATTGCATCAAACGTACCATATGCTTAGAAATATATTTGGAAGCACCCAATAGAACTCCTAGATGACGTATTTCATATAGAATCTCACTTCAGCCTCATTGTAGATAGTGTTAGTTTCGGTGCAAGATAGGTACACGGTTTGTGCCTAATGCACCATTGGCTAAGAAACTATTTTGGACGCACGCGATGGTACTCCTTGGTGAAGAGGCTCATGTGGAATTTTGGTTCTGTCTGTTTGGAGATAGTTCTAATCTTGATGCAAGATAGGTGCACGGTTTGCATGGAACATACCATATGCTCAAAAATCAATTTGAAAACACCCGATGGAACTGTAGATGCACCTGATGGAACTACTAGATGAAGTGTATCATATGGAATCTCGCTTCGGTCCAGTTGGAGATAGTATTAGTTTCGGTGCAAGATAGTTGCCCAGTGCACCATAGGCTCAGAAATCGTTGTGGAAGTTGCCGATGGTACTCGTAGGTGAAGAGGCTCAAGTGAAAGCTCGGTTCGGTCTGTTTGGAGATAGTGCTAATCTTGATGAAAGATAGGTGTACGGTTTGCGTGGAACATACCATATTCTCATAAATCAATTTGGACGCACCCGATAGAACTCCTAGATCATGTGTATCATATGGAATCTCGCTTCAATCTGTTTAGAGACAGTGTTAGTTTAGGTGCAAGATTGGTGCATGGTTTGCGCATAATGCACCATAGGCTCAGAAACCATTATGGAAGCACCCGATGATAATCCTAGGTGAAGAGGCTCCAGTGGAAGGTCGGTTCGATCTGTTTGGAGATAGTGCTATTCTTGATGCATGATAGGTGCACGGTTTGCATGGAACATACCGTATGCTAAGAAATCCATTTAGACGCATCCCAATAGAACTCCTAGATGACGTGTCATATAGAATCTCGCTTTGGTCTGTTTGGAGACAGAGTTAGTTTTGGTGCAAGATAGGTACACAGTTTGCGCCTAATGCATCATAGACTAAGAAACCATTTTGGATGCACCCGATGATACTCCTAGGTAAAGGGGCTCAAGTGGAAGCTATGTTTGCTTTGTTTGGACATAGTGCTAATCTTGATGCAAGATAGGTGCACGAATTGCATCAAACGTACCATATGCTTAGAAATATATTTGGAAGCACCCAATAGAACTCCTAGATGACGTATTTCATATAGAATCTCACTTCAGCCTCTTTGTAGATAGTGTTAGTTTCGGTGCAAGATAGGTACACGGTTTGTGCCTAATGCACCATTGGCTAAGAAACTATTTTGGACGCACGCGATGGTACTCCTTGGTGAAGAAGCTCATGTGGAATCTTGGTTCTGTCTGTTAGGAGATAGTTCTAATCTTGATGCAAGATAGGTGCACGGTTTGCATGGAACATACCATATGCTCAAAAATCAATTTGAACACACCCGATGGAACTGTAGATGCACCTGATGGAACTACTAGATGAAGTGTATCATATGGAATCTCGCTTCGGTCCAGTTGGAGATAGTATTAGTTTCGGTGCAAGATAGTTGCCCAGTGCACCATAGGCTCAGAAATCGTTGTGGAAGTTGCCGATGGTACTCGTAGGTGAAGAGGCTCAAGTGAAAGCTCGGTTCGGTCTGTTTGGAGATAGTGCTAATCTTGATGAAAGATAGGTGTACGGTTTGCGTGGAACATACCATATTCTCATAAATCAATTTGGACGCACCCGATAGAACTCCTAGATCATGTGTGTCATATGGAATCTCGCTTCAATCTGTGTTAGAGACAGTGTTAGTTTAGGTGCAAGATTGGTGGATGGTTTGCACATAATGCACCATAGGCTCAGAAACCATTATGGAAGCACCCGATGATAATCCTAGGTGAAGAGGCTCAAGTGGAAGGTCGGTTCGATCTGTTTGGAGATAGTGCTATTCTTGATGCAAGATAGGTGCACGGTTTGCATGGAACATACCGTATGCTAAGAAATCCATTTAGACGCATCCCAATAGAACTCCTAGATGACGTGTCATATAGAATCTCGCTTTGGTCTGTTTGGAGACAGAGTTAGTTTTGGTGCAAGATAGGTACACAGTTTGCGCCTAATGCATCATAGACTAAGAAACCATTTTGGATGCACCCGATGATACTCCTAGGTAAAGGGGCTCAAGTGGAAGCTATGTTTGCTTTGTTTGGACATAGTGCTAATCTTGATGCAAGATAGGTGCACGAATTGCATCAAACGTACCATATGCTTAGAAATATATTTGGAAGCACCCAATAGAACTCCTAGATGACGTATTTCATATAGAATCTCACTTCAGCCTCTTTGTAGATAGTGTTAGTTTCGGTGCAAGATAGGTACACGGTTTGTGCCTAATGCACCATTGGCTAAGAAACTATTTTGGACGCACGCGATGGTACTCCTTGGTGAAGAAGCTCATGTGGAATCTTGGTTCTGTCTGTTTGGAGATAGTTCTAATCTTGATGCAAGATAGGTGCACGGTTTGCATGGAACATACCATATGCTCAAAAATCAATTTGAACACAACCGATGGAACTGTAGATGCACCTGATGGAACTACTAGATGAAGTGTATCATATGGAATCTCGCTTCGGTCCAGTTGGAGATAGTATTAGTTTCGGTGCAAGATAGTTGCCCAGTGCACCATAGGCTCAGAAATCGTTGTGGAAGTTGCCGATGGTACTCGTAGGTGAAGAGGCTCAAGTGAAAGCTCGGTTCGGTCTGTTTGGAGATAGTGCTAATCTTGATGAAAGATAGGTGTACGGTTTGCGTGGAACATACCATATTCTCATAAATCAATTTGGACGCACCCGATAGAACTCCTAGATCATGTGTGTCATATGGAATCTCGCTTCAATCTGTTTAGAGACAGTGTTAGTTTAGGTGCAAGATTGGTGGATGGTTTGCACATAATGCACCATAGGCTCAGAAACCATTATGGAAGCACCCGATGATAATCCTAGGTGAAGAGGCTCAAGTGGAAGGTCGGTTCGATCTGTTTGGAGATAGTGCTATTCTTGATGCAAGATAGGTGCACGGTTTGCATGGAACATACCGTATGCTAAGAAATCCATTTAGACGCATCCCAATAGAACTCCTAGATGACGTGTCATATAGAATCTCGCTTTGGTCTGTTTGGAGACAGAGTTAGTTTTGGTGCAAGATAGGTACACAGTTTGCGCCTAATGCATCATAGACTAAGAAACCATTTTGGATGCACCCGATGATACTCCTAGGTAAAGGGGCTCAAGTGGAAGCTATGTTTGCTTTGTTTGGACATAGTGCTAATCTTGATGCAAGATAGGTGCACGAATTGCATCAAACGTACCATATGCTTAGAAATATATTTGGAAGCACCCAATAGAACTCCTAGATGACGTATTTCATATAGAATCTCACTTCAGCCTCTTTGTAGATAGTGTTAGTTTCGGTGCAAGATAGGTACACGGTTTGTGCCTAATGCACCATTGGCTAAGAAACTATTTTGGACGCACGCGATGGTACTCCTTGGTGAAGAAGCTCATGTGGAATCTTGGTTCTGTCTGTTTGGAGATAGTTCTAATCTTGATGCAAGATAGGTGCACGGTTTGCATGGAACATACCATATGCTCAAAAATCAATTTGAACACACCCGATGGAACTGTAGATGCACCTGATGGAACTACTAGATGAAGTGTATCATATGGAATCTCGCTTCGGTCCAGTTGGAGATAGTATTAGTTTCGGTGCAAGATAGTTGCCCAGTGCACCATAGGCTCAGAAATCGTTGTGGAAGTTGCCGATGGTACTCGTAGGTGAAGAGGCTCAAGTGAAAGCTCGGTTCGGTCTGTTTGGAGATAGTGCTAATCTTGATGAAAGATAGGTGTACGGTTTGCGTGGAACATACCATATTCTCATAAATCAATTTGGACGCACCCGATAGAACTCCTAGATCATGTGTGTCATATGGAATCTCGCTTCGGTCCAGTTGGAGATAGTATTAGTTTCGGTGCAAGATAGTTGCCCAGTGCACCATAGGCTCAGAAATCGTTGTGGAAGTTGCCGATGGTACTCATAGGTGAAGAGGCTCAAGTGAAAGCTCGGTTCGGTCTGTTTGGAGATAGTGCTAATCTTGATGAAAGATAGGTGTACGGTTTGCGTGGAACATACCATATTCTCATAAATCAATTTGGACGCACCCGATAGAACTCCTAGATCATGTGTGTCATATGGAATCTCGCTTCAATCTGTTTAGAGACAGTGTTAGTTTAGGTGCAAGATTGGTGGATGGTTTGCACATAATGCACCATAGGCTCACAAACCACTATGGAAGCACCCGATGATAATCCTAGGTGAAGAGGCTCAAGTGGAAGGTCGGTTCGATCTGTTTGGAGATAGTGCTATTCTTGATGCAAGATAGGTGCACGGTTTGCATGGAACATACCGTATGCTAAGAAATCCATTTAGACGCATCCCAATAGAACTCCTAGATGACGTGTCATATAGAATCTCGGTTTGGTCTGTTTGGAGATAGAGTTAGTTTTGGTGCAAGATAGGTACACAGTTTGCGCCTAATGCATCATAGACTAAGAAACCATTTTGGATGCACCCGATGATACTCATAGGTAAAGGGGCTCAAGTGGAAGCTATGTTTGCTTTGTTTGGACATAGTGCTAATCTTGATGCAAGATAGGTGCACGAATTGCATCAAACGTACCATATGCTTAGAAATATATTTGGAAGCACCCAATAGAACTCCTAGATGACGTATTCCATATAGAATCTCACTTCAGCCTCTTTGTAGATAGTGTTAGTTTCGGTGCAAGATAGGTACACGGTTTGTGCCTAATGCACCATTGGCTAAGAAACTATTTTGGACGCACGCGATGGTACTCCTTGGTGAAGAAGCTCATGTGGAATCTTGGTTCTGTCTGTTTGGAGATAGTTCTAATCTTGATGCAAGATAAGTGCACGGTTTGCATGGAACATACCATATGCTCAAAAATCAATTTGAACACACCCGATGGAACTGTAGATGCACCTGATGGAACTACTAGATGAAGTGTATCATATGGAATCTCGCTTCGGTCCAGTTGGAGATAGTATTAGTTTCGGTGCAAGATAGTTGCCCAGTGCACCATAGGCTCAGAAATCGTTGTGGAAGTTGCCGATGGTACTCGTAGGTGAAGAGGCTCAAGTGAAAGCTCGGTTCGGTCTGTTTGGAGATAGTGCTAATCTTGATGAAAGATAGGTGTACGGTTTGCGTGGAACATACCATATTCTCATAAATCAATTTGGACGCACCCGATAGAACTCCTAGATGACGTGTCATATGGAATCTCGCTTTGGTCTGTTTGGAGACAGAGTTAGTTTTGGTGCAAGATAGGTACACAGTTTGCGCCTAATGCATCATAGACTAAGAAACCATTTTGGATGCACCCGATGATACTCCTAGGTAAAGGGGCTCAAGTGGAAGCTATGTTTGCTTTGTTTGGACATAGTGCTAATCTTGATGCAAGATAGGTGCACGAATTGCATCAAACGTACCATATGCTTAGAAATATATTTGGAAGCACCCAATAGAACTCCTAGATGACGTATTTCATATAGAATCTCACTTCAGCCTCTTTGTAGATAGTGTTAGTTTCGGTGCAAGATAGGTACACGGTTTGTGCCTAATGCACCATTGGCTAAGAAACTATTTTGGACGCACGCGATGGTACTCCTTGGTGAAGAAGCTCATGTGGAATCTTGGTTCTGTCTGTTTGGAGATAGTTCTAATCTTGATGCAAGATAGGTGCACGGTTTGCATGGAACATACCATATGCTCAAAAATCAATTTGAACACACCCGATGGAACTGTAGATGCACCTGATGGAACTACTAGATGAAGTGTATCATATGGAATCTCGCTTCGGTCCAGTTGGAGATAGTATTAGTTTCGGTGCAAGATAGTTGCCCAGTGCACCATAGGCTCAGAAATCGTTGTGGAAGTTGCCGATGGTACTCGTAGGTGAAGAGACTCAAGTGAAAGCTCGGTTCGGTCTGTTTGGAGATAGTGCTAATCTTGATGAAAGATAGGTGTACAGTTTGCGTGGAACATACCATATTCTCATAAATCAATTTGGACGCACCCGATAGAACTCCTAGATCATGTGTGTCATATGGAATCTCGCTTCAATCTGTTTAGAGACAGTGTTAGTTTAGGTGCAAGATTGGTGGATGGTTTGCACATAATGCACCATAGGCTCAGAAACCATTATGGAAGCACCCGATGATAATCCTAGGTGAAGAGGCTCCAGTGGAAGGTCGGTTCGATCTGTTTGGAGATAGTGCTATTCTTGATGCATGATAGGTGCACGGTTTGCATGGAACATACCGTATGCTAAGAAATCCATTTAGACGCATCCCAATAGAACTCCTAGATGACGTGTCATATAGAATCTCGCTTTGGTCTGTTTGGAGACAGAGTTAGTTTTGGTGCAAGATAGGTACATAGTTTGCGACTAATGCATCATAGACTAAGAAACCATTTTGGATGCACCCGATGATACTCATAGGTAAAGGGGCTCAAGTGGAAGTTATGTTTGCTTTGTTTGGACATAGTGCTAATCTTGATGCAAGATAGGTGCACGAATTGCATCAAACGTACCATATGCTTAGAAATATATTTGGAAGCACCCAATAGAACTCCTAGATGACGTATTTCATATAGAATCTCACTTCAGCCTCTTTGTAGATAGTGTTAGTTTCGGTGCAAGATAGGTACACGGTTTGTGCCTAATGCACCATTGGCTAAGAAACTATTTTGGACGCACGCGATGGTACTCCTTGGTGAAGAAGCTCATGTGGAATCTTGGTTCTGTCTGTTTGGAGAAAGTTCTAATCTTGATGCAAGATAGGTGCACGGTTTGCATGGAACATACCATATGCTCAAAAATCAATTTGAACACACCCGATGGAACTGTAGATGCACCTGATGGAACTACTAGATGAAGTGTATCATATGGAATCTCGCTTCGGTCCAGTTGTAGATAGTATTAGTTTCGGTGCAAGATAGTTGCCCAGTGCACCATAGGCTCAGAAATCGTTGTGGAAGTTGCCGATGGTACTCGTAGGTGAAGAGGCTCAAGTGAAAGCTCGGTTCGGTCTGTTTGGAGATAGTGCTAATCTTGATGAAAGATAGGTGTACGGTTTGCGTGGAACATACCATATTCTCATAAATCAATTTGGACGCACCCGATAGAACTCCTAGATCATGTGTGTCATATGGAATCTCGCTTCAATCTGTTTAGAGACAGTGTTAGTTTAGGTGCAAGATTGGTGGATGGTTTGCACATAATGCACCATAGGCTCAGAAACCATTATGGAAGCACCCGATGATAATCCTAGGTGAAGAGGCTCAAGTGGAAGGTCGGTTCGATCTGTTTGGAGATAGTGCTATTCTTGATGCATGATAGGTGCACGGTTTGCATGGAACATACCGTATGCTAAGAAATCCATTTAGACGCATCCCAATAGAACTCCTAGATGACGTGTCATATAGAATCTCGCTTTGGTCTGTTTGGAGACAGAGTTAGTTTTGGTGCAAGATAGGTACACAGTTTGCGCCTAATGCATCATAGACTAAGAAACCATTTTGGATGCACCCGATGATACTCCTAGGTAAAGGGGCTCAAGTGGAAGCTATGTTTGCTTTGTTTGGACATAGTGCTAATCTTGATGCAAGATAGGTGCACGAATTGCATCAAACGTACCATATGCTTAGAAATATATTTGGAAGCACCCAATAGAACTCCTAGATGACGTATTTCATATAGAATCTCACTTCAGCCTCTTTGTAGATAGTGTTAGTTTCGGTGCAAGATAGGTACACGGTTTGTGCCTAATGCACCATTGGCTAAGAAACTATTTTGGACGCACGCGATGGTACTCCTTGGTGAAGAAGCTCATGTGGAATTTTGGTTCTGTCTGTTTGGAGATAGTTCTAATCTTGATGCAAGATAGGTGCACGGTTTGCATGGAACATACCATATGCTCAAAAATCAATTTGAACACACCCGATGGAACTGTAGATGCACCTGATGGAACTACTAGATGAAGTGTATCATATGGAATCTCGCTTCGGTCCAGTTGGAGATAGTATTAGTTTCGGTGCAAGATAGTTGCCCAGTGCACCATAGGCTCAGAAATCGTTGTGGAAGTTGCCGATGGTACTCGTAGGTGAAGAGGCTCAAGTGAAAGCTCGGTTCGGTCTGTTTGGAGATAGTGCTAATCTTGATGAAGGTTTGCGTGGAACATACCATATTCTCATAAATCAATTTGGACGCACCCGATAGAACTCCTAGATCATGTGTGTCATATGGAATCTCGCTTCAATCTGTTTAGAGACAGTGTTAGTTTAGGTGCAAGATTGGTGGATGGTTTGCACATAATGCACCATAGGCTCAGAAACCATTATGGAAGCACCCGATGATAATCCTAGGTGAAGAGGCTCCAGTGGAAGGTCGGTTCGATCTGTTTGGAGATAGTGCTATTCTTGATGCAAGATAGGTGCACGGTTTGCATGGAACATACCGTATGCTAAGAAATCCATTTAGACGCATCCCAATAGAACTCCTAGATGACGTGTCATATAGAATCTCGCTTTGGTCTGTTTGGAGACAGAGTTAGTTTTGGTGCAAGATAGGTACACAGTTTGCGCCTAATGCATCATAGACTAAGAAACCATTTTGGATGCACCCGATGATACTCATAGGTAAAGGGGCTCAAGTGGAAGCTATGTTTGCTTTGTTTGGACATAGTGCTAATCTTGATGCAAGATAGGTGCACTAATTGCATCAAACGTACCATATGCTTAGAAATATATTTGGAAGCACCCAATAGAACTCCTAGATGACGTATTTCATATAGAATCTCACTTCAGTCTCTTTGGAGATAGTGTTAGTTTCGGTGCAAGATAGGTACACGGTTTGTGCCTAATGCACCATAGGCTAAGAAACTATTTTGGACGCACGCGATGGTACTCCTTGGTGAAGAAGCTCATGTGGAATTTTGGTTCTGTCTGTTTGGAGATAGTTCTAATCTTGATGCAAGATAGGTGCACGGTTTGCATGGAACATACCATATGCTCAAAAATCAATTTGAACACACCCGATGGAACTGTAGATGCACCTGATGGAACTACTAGATGAAGTGTATCATATGGAATCTCGCTTCGGTCAAGTTGGAGATAGTATTAGTTTCGGTGCAAGATAGTTGCCCAGTGCACCATAGGCTCAGAAATCGTTGTGGAAGTTGCCGATGGTACTCGTAGGTGAAGAGGCTCAAGTGAAAGCTCGGTTCGGTCTGTTTGGAGATAGTGCTAATCTTGATGAAAGATAGGTGTACGGTTTGCGTGGAACATACCATATTCTCATAAATCAATTTGGACGCACCCGATAGAACTCCTAGATCATGTGTATCATATGGAATCTCGCTTCAATCTGTTTAGAGACAGTGTTAGTTTAGGTGCAAGATTGGTGCATGGTTTGCGCATAATGCACCATAGGCTCAGAAACCATTATGGAAGCACCTGATGATAATCCTAGGTGAAGAGGCTCCAGTGGAAGGTCGGTTCGATCTGTTTGGAGATAGTGCTATTCTTGATGCAAGATAGGTGCACGGTTTGCATGGAACATACCGTATGCTAAGAAATCCATTTAGACGCATCCCAATAGAACTCCTAGATGACGTGTCATATAGAATCTCGCTTTGGTCTGTTTGGAGACAGAGTTAGTTTTGGTGCAAGATAGGTACACAGTTTGCGCCTAATGCATCATAGATTAAGAAACCATTTTGGATGCACCCGATGATACTCCTAGGTAAAGGGGCTCAAGTGGAAGCTATGTTTGCTTTGTTTGGACATAGTGCTAATCTTGATGCAAGATAGGTGCACGAATTGCATCAAACGTACCATATGCTTAGAAATATATTTGGAAGCACCCGATAGAACTCCTAGATGACGTATTTCATATAGAATCTCACTTCAGCCTCTTTGTAGATAGTGTTAGTTTCGGTGCAAGATAGGTACACGGTTTGTGCCTAATGCACCATAGGCTAAGAAACTATTTTGGACGCACGCGATGGTACTCCTTGGTGAAGAGGCTCATGTGGAATTTTGGTTCTGTCTGTTTGGAGATAGTTCTAATCTTGATGCAAGATAGGTGCACGGTTTGCATGGAACATACCATATGCTCAAAAATCAATTTGAACACACCCGATGGAACTGTAGATGCACCTGATGGAACTACTAGATGAAGTGTATCATATGGAATCTCGCTTCGGTCAAGTTGGAGATAGTATTAGTTTCGGTGCAAGATAGTTGCCCAGTGCACCATAGGCTCAGAAATCATTGTGGAAGTTGCCGATGGTACTCGTAGGTGAAGAGGCTCAAGTGAAAGCTCGGTTCGGTCTGTTTGGAGATAGTGCTAATCTTGATGAAAGATAGGTGTACGGTTTGCGTGGAACATACCATATTCTCATAAATCAATTTGGACGCTCCCGATAGAACTCCTAGATCATGTGTATCATATGGAATCTCGCTTCAATCTGTTTAGAGACAGTGTTAGTTTAGGTGCAAGATTGGTGCATGGTTTGCGCATAATGCACCATAGGCTCAGAAACCATTATGGAAGCACCCGATGATAATCCTAGGTGAAGAGGCTCCAGTGGAAGGTCGGTTCGATCTGTTTGGAGATAGTGCTATTCTTGATGCATGATAGGTGCACGGTTTGCATGGAACATACCGTATGCTAAGAAATCCATTTAGACGCATCCCAATAGAACTCCTAGATGTCGTGTCATATAGAATCTCGCTTTGGTCTGTTTGGAGACAGAGTTAGTTTTGGTGCAAGATAGGTACACAGTTTGCGCCTAATGCATCATAGACTAAGAAACCATTTTGGATGCACCCGATGATACTCCTAGGTAAAGGGGCTCAAGTGGAAGCTATGTTTGCTTTGTTTGGACATAGTGCTAATCTTGATGCAAGATAGGTGCACGAATTGCATCCAACGTACCATATGCTTAGAAATATATTTGGAAGCACCCAGTAGAACTCCTAGATGACGTATTTCATATAGAATCTCACTTCAGCCTCCTTGTAGATAGTGTTAGTTTCGGTGCAAGATAGGTACACGGTTTGTGCCTAATGCACCATTGGCTAAGAAATTATTTTGGACGCACGCGATGGTACTCCTTGGTGAAGAAGCTCATGTGGAATCTTGGTTCTGTCTGCTTGGAGATAGTTCTAATCTTGATGCAAGATAGGTGCACGGTTTGCATGGAACATACCATATGCTCAAAAATCAATTTGAACACACCCGATGGAACTGTAGGTGCACCTGATGGAACTACTAGATGAAGTGTATCATATGGAATCTCGCTTCGGTCCAGCAGGAGATAGTATTAGTTTCGGTGCAAGATAGTTGCCCAGTGCACCATAGGCTCAGAAATCGTTGTGGAAGTTGCCGATGGTACTCGTAGGTGAAGAGGCTCAAGTGAAAGCTCGGTTCGGTCTGTTTGGAGATAGTGCTAATCTTGATGAAAGATAGGTGTACGGTTTGCGTGGAACATACCATATTCTCATAAATCAATTTGGACGCACCCGATAGAACTCCTAGATCATGTGTGTCATATGGAATCTCGCTTCAATCTGTTTAGAGACAGTGTTAGTTTAGGTGCAAGATTGGTGGATGGTTTGCACATAATGCACCATAGGCTCAGAAACCATTATGGAAGCACCCGATGATAATCCTAGGTGAAGAGGCTCAAGTGGAAG
>NW_018396424.1:63361-80987 GCF_000003195.3 Sorghum bicolor | reverse complement strand
AGATAGTGCTATTCTTGATGCAAGATAGGTGCACGGTTTGCATGGAACATACCGTATGCTAAGAAATCCATTTAGACGCATCCCAATAGAACTCCTAGATGACGTGTCATATAGAATCTCGCTTTGGTCTGTTTGGAGACAGAGTTAGTTTTGGTGCAAGATAGGTACACAGTTTGCGCCTAATGCATCATAGACTAAGAAACCATTTTGGATGCACCCGATGATACTCATAGGTAAAGGGGCTCAAGTGGAAGCTATGTTTGCTTTGTTTGGACATAGTGCTAATCTTGATGCAAGATAGGTGCACGAATTGCATCAAACGTACCATATGCTTAGAAATATATTTGGAAGCACCCAATAGAACTCCTAGATGACGTATTTCATATAGAATCTCACTTCAGCCTCTTTGTAGATAGTGTTAGTTTCGGTGCAAGATAGGTACACGGTTTGTGCCTAATGCACCATTGGCTAAGAAACTATTTTGGACGCACGCGATGGTACTCCTTGGTGAAGAGACTCATGTGGAATCTTGGTTCTGTCTGTTTGGAGATAGTTCTAATCTTGATGCAAGATAGGTGCACGGTTTGCATGGAACATACCATATGCTCAAAAATCAATTTGAACACACCCGATGGAACTGTAGATGCACTTGATGGAACTACTAGATGAAGTGTATCATATGGAATCTCGCTTCGGTCCAGCTGGAGATAGTATTAGTTTCGGTGCAAGATAGTTGCCCAGTGCACCATAGGCTCAGAAATCGTTGTGGATGTTGCCGATGGTACTCGTAGGTGAAGAGGCTCAAGTGAAAGCTCGGTTCGGTCTGTTTGGAGATAGTGCTAATCTTGATGAAAGATAGGTGTACGGTTTGCGTGGAACATACCATATTCTCATAAATCAATTTGGACGCACCTGATAGAACTCCTAGATCATGTGTATCATATGGAATCTCGCTTCAATCTGTTTACAGACAGTGTTAGTTTAGGTGCAAGATTGGTGCATGGTTTGCGCATAATGCACCATAGGCTCAGAAACCATTATGGAAGCACCCGATGATAATCCTAGGTGAAGAGGCTCCAGTGGAAGGTCGGTTCGATCTGTTTGGAGATAGTGCTATTCTTGATGCAAGATAGGTGCACGGTTTGCATGGAACATACCGTATGCTAAGAAATCCATTTAGACGCATCCCAATAGAACTCCTAGATGACGTGTCATATAGAATCTCGCTTTGGTCTGTTTGGAGACAGAGTTAGTTTTGGTGCAAGATAGGTACACAGTTTGCGCCTAATGCATCATAGACTAAGAAACCATTTTGGATGCACCCGATGATACTCCTAGGTAAAGGGGCTCAAGTGGAAGCTATGTTTGCTTTGTTTGGACATAGTGCTAATCTTGATGCAAGATAGGTGCACGAATTGCATCAAACGTACCATATGCTTAGAAATATATTTGGAAGCACCCAATAGAACTCCTAGATGACGTATTTCATATAGAATCTCACTTCAGCCTCTTTGTAGATAGTGTTAGTTTCGGTGCAAGATAGGTACACGGTTTGTGCCTAATGCACCATTGGCTAAGAAACTATTTTGGACGCACGCGATGGTACTCCTTGGTGAAGAAGCTCATGTGGAATTTTGGTTCTGTCTGTTTGGAGATAGTTCTAATCTTGATGCAAGATAGGTGCACGGTTTGCATGGAACATACCATATGCTCAAAAATCAATTTGAACACACCCGATGGAACTGTAGATGCACCTGATGGAACTACTAGATGAAGTGTATCATATGGAATCTCGCTTCGGTCCAGTTGGAGATAGTATTAGTTTCGGTGCAAGATAGTTGCCCAGTGCACCATAGGCTCAGAAATCGTTGTGGAAGTTGCCGATGGTACTCGTAGCTGAAGAGGCTCAAGTGAAAGCTCGGTTCGGTCTGTTTGGAGATAGTGCTAATCTTGATGAAAGATAGGTGTACGGTTTGCGTGGAACATACCATATGTCTCATAAATCAATTTGGACGCACCCGATAGAACTCCTAGATCATGTGTGTCATATGGAATCTCGCTTCAATCTGTTTAGAGACAGTGTTAGTTTAGGTGCAAGATTGGTGGATGGTTTGCACATAATGCACCATAGGCTCAGAAACCATTATGGAAGCACCCGATGATAATCCTAGGTGAAGAGGCTCAAGTGGAAGGTCGGTTCGATCTGTTTGGAGATAGTGCTATTCTTGATGCATGATAGGTGCACGGTTTGCATGGAACATACCGTATGCTAAGAAATCCATTTAGACGCATCCCAATAGAACTCCTAGATGACGTGTCATATAGAATCTCGCTTTGGTCTGTTTGGAGACAGAGTTAGTTTTGGTGCAAGATAGGTACACAGTTTGCGCCTAATGCATCATAGACTAAGAAACCATTTTGGATGCACCCGATGATACTCCTAGGTAAAGGGGCTCAAGTGGAAGCTATGTTTGCTTTGTTTGGACATAGTGCTAATCTTGATGCAAGATAGGTGCACGAATTGCATCAAACGTACCATATGCTTAGAAATATATTTGGAAGCACCCAATAGAACTCCTAGATGACGTATTTCATATAGAATCTCACTTCAGCCTCATTGTAGATAGTGTTAGTTTCGGTGCAAGATAGGTACACGGTTTGTGCCTAATGCACCATAGGCTAAGAAACTATTTTGGACGCACGCGATGGTACTCCTTGGTGAAGAGGCTCATGTGGAATTTTGGTTCTGTCTGTTTGGAGATAGTTCTAATCTTGATGCAAGATAGGTGCACGGTTTGCATGGAACATACCATATGCTCAAAAATCAATTTGAAAACACCCGATGGAACTGTAGATGCACCTGATGGAACTACTAGATGAAGTGTATCATATGGAATCTCGCTTCGGTCCAGCTGGAGATAGTATTAGTTTCGGTGCAAGATAGTTGCCCAGTGCACCATAGGCTCAGAAATCGTTGTGGAAGTTGCCGATGGTACTCGTAGGTGAAGAGGCTCAAGTGAAAGCTCGGTTCGGTCTGTTTGGAGATAGTGCTAATCTTGATGAAAGATAGGTGTACGGTTTGCGTGGAACATACCATATTCTCATAAATCAATTTGGACGCACCCGATAGAACTCCTAGATCATGTGTATCATATGGAATCTCGCTTCAATCTGTTTAGAGACAGTGTTAGTTTAGGTGCAAGATTGGTGCATGGTTTGCGCATAATGCACCATAGGCTCAGAAACCATTATGGAAGCACCCGATGATAATCCTAGGTGAAGAGGCTCCAGTGGAAGGTCGGTTCGATCTGTTTGGAGATAGTGCTATTCTTGATGCATGATAGGTGCACGGTTTGCATGGAACATACCGTATGCTAAGAAATCCATTTAGACGCATCCCAATAGAACTCCTAGATGACGTGTCATATAGAATCTCGCTTTGGTCTGTTTGGAGACAGAGTTAGTTTTGGTGCAAGATGGGTACACAGTTTGCGCCTAATGCATCATAGACTAAGAAACTATTTTGGATGCACCCGATGATACTCCTAGGTAAAGGGGCTTAAGTGGA
The DNA here is from genome assembly GCF_000003195.3 of Sorghum bicolor. Taxonomy (NCBI): domain Eukaryota; kingdom Viridiplantae; phylum Streptophyta; class Magnoliopsida; order Poales; family Poaceae; genus Sorghum; species Sorghum bicolor. Next base: position 77,419 of record NW_018396424.1, on the reverse strand, counting down.
AGCTATGTTTGCTTTGTTTGGACATAGTGCTAATCTTGATGCAAGACAGGTGCACGAATTGCATCAAACGTACCATATGCTTAGAAATATATTTGGAAGCACCCAATAGAACTCCTAGATGACGTATTTCATATAGAATCTCACTTCAGCCTCTTTGTAGATAGTGTTAGTTTCGGTGCAAGATAGGTACACGGTTTGTGCCTAATGCACCATAGGCTAAGAAACTATTTTGGACGCACGCGATGGTACTCCTTGGTGAAGAGGCTCATGTGGAATTTTGGTTCTGTCTGTTTGGAGATAGTTCTAATCTTGATGCAAGATAGGTGCACGGTTTGCATGGAACATACCATATGCTCAAAAATCAATTTGAACACACCCGATGGAACTGTAGATGCACCTGATGGAACTACTAGATGAAGTGTATCATATGGAATCTCGCTTCGGTCCAGTTGGAGATAGTATTAGTTTCGGTGCAAGATAGTTGCCCAGTGCACCATAGGCTCAGAAATCGTTGTGGAAGTTGCCGATGGTACTCGTAGGTGAAGAGGCTCAAGTGAAAGCTCGGTTCGGTCTGTTTGGAGATAGTGCTAATCTTGATGAAAGATAGGTGTACGGTTTGCGTGGAACATACCATATTCTCATAAATCAATTTGGACGCACCCGATAGAACTCCTAGATCATGTGTATCATATGGAATCTCGCTTCAATCTGTTTAGAGACAGTGTTAGTTTAGGTGCAAGATTGGTGCATGGTTTGCGCATAATGCACCATAGGCTCAGAAACCATTATGGAAGCACCCGATGATAATCCTAGGTGAAGAGGCTCCAGTGGAAGGTCGGTTCGATCTGTTTGGAGATAGTGCTATTCTTGATGCAAGATAGGTGCACGGTTTGCATGGAACATACCGTATGCTAAGAAATCCATTTAGACGCATCCCAATAGAACTCCTAGATGACGTGTCATATAGAATCTCGCTTTGGTCTGTTTGGAGACAGAGTTAGTTTTGGTGCAAGATAGGTACACAGTTTGCGCCTAATGCATCATAGACTAAGAAACCATTTTGGATGCACCCGATGATACTCATAGGTAAAGGGGCTCAAGTGGAAGCTATGTTTGCTTTGTTTGGACATAGTGCTAATCTTGGTGCAAGATAGGTGCACGAATTGCATCAAACGTACCATATGCTTAGAAATATATTTGGAAGGACCCAATAGAACTCCTAGATGACGTATTTCATATAGAATCTCACTTCAGCCTCTTTGTAGATAGTGTTAGTTTCGGTGCAAGATAGGTACACGGTTTGTGCCTAATGCACCATTGGCTAAGAAACTATTTTGGACGCACGCGATGGTACTCCTTGGTGAAGAGGCTCATGTGGAATCTTGGTTCTGTCTGTTTGGAGATAGTTCTAATCTTGATGCAAGATAGGTGCACGGTTTGCATGGAACATACCATATGCTCAAAAATCAATTTGAACACACCCGATGGAACTGTAGATGCACCTGATGGAACTACTAGATGAAGTGTATCATATGGAATCTCGCTTCGGTCCAGTTGGAGATAGTATTAGTTTCGGTGCAAGATAGTTGCCCAGTGCACCATAGGCTCAGAAATCGTTGTGGAAGTTGCCGATGGTACTCGTAGGTGAAGAGGCTCAAGTGAAAGCTCGGTTCGGTCTGTTTGGAGATAGTGCTAATCTTGATGAAAGATAGGTGTACGGTTTGCGTGGAACATACCATATTCTCATAAATCAATTTGGACGCACCCGATAGAACTCCTAGATCATGTGTATCATATGGAATCTCGCTTCAATCTGTTTAGAGACAGTGTTAGTTTAGGTGCAAGATTGGTGCATGGTTTGCGCATAATGCACCATAGGCTCAGAAACCATTATGGAAGCACCCGATGATAATCCTAGCTGAAGAGGCTCCAGTGGAAGGTCGGTTCGATCTGTTTGGAGATAGTGCTATTCTTGATGCAAGATAGGTGCACGGTTTGCATGGAACATACCGTATGCTAAGAAATCCATTTAGACGCATCCCAATAGAACTCCTAGATGACGTGTCATATAGAATCTCGCTTTGGTCTGTTTGGAGACAGAGTTAGTTTTGGTGCAAGATAGGTACACAGTTTGCGCCTAATGCATCATAGACTAAGAAACCATTTTGGATGCACCCGATGATACTCATAGGTAAAGGGGCTCAAGTGAAAGCTATGTTTGCTTTGTTTGGACATAGTGCTAATCTTGGTGCAAGATAGGTGCACGAATTGCATCAAACGTACCATATGCTTAGAAATATATTTGGAAGGACCCAATAGAACTCCTAGATGACGTATTTCATATAGAATCTCACTTCAGCCTCTTTGTAGATAGTGTTAGTTTCGGTGCAAGATAGGTACACGGTTTGTGCCTAATGCACCATTGGCTAAGAAACTATTTTGGACGCACGCGATGGTACTCCTTGGTGAAGAGGCTCATGTGGAATCTTGGTTCTGTCTGTTTGGAGATAGTTCTAATCTTGATGCAAGATAGGTGCACGGTTTGCATGGAACATACCATATGCTCAAAAATCAATTTGAACACACCCGATGGAACTGTAGATGCACCTGATGGAACTACTAGATGAAGTGTATCATATGGAATCTCGCTTCGGTCCAGTTGGAGATAGTATTAGTTTCGGTGCAAGATAGTTGCCCAGTGCACCATAGGCTCAGAAATCGTTGTGGAAGTTGCCGATGGTACTCGTAGGTGAAGAGGCTCAAGTGAAAGCTCGGTTCGGTCTGTTTGGAGATAGTGCTAATCTTGATGAAAGATAGGTGTACGGTTTGCGTGGAACATACCATATTCTCATAAATCAATTTGGACGCACCCGATAGAACTCCTAGATCATGTGTATCATATGGAATCTCGCTTCAATCTGTTTAGAGACAGTGTTAGTTTAGGTGCAAGATTGGTGCATGGTTTGCGCATAATGCACCATAGGCTCAGAAACCATTATGGAAGCACCCGATGATAATCCTAGCTGAAGAGGCTCCAGTGGAAGGTCGGTTCGATCTGTTTGGAGATAGTGCTATTCTTGATGCAAGATAGGTGCATGGTTTGCATGGAACATACCGTATGCTAAGAAATCCATTTAGACGCATCCCAATAGAACTCCTAGATGACGTGTCATATAGAATCTCGCTTTGGTCTGTTTGGAGACAGAGTTAGTTTTGGTGCAAGATAGGTACACAGTTTGCGCCTAATGCATCATAGACTAAGAAACCATTTTGGATGCACCCGATGATACTCATAGGTAAAGGGGCTCAAGTGGAAGCTATGTTTGCTTTGTTTGGACATAGTGCTAATCTTGGTGCAAGATAGGTGCACGAATTGCATCAAACGTACCATATGCTTAGAAATATATTTGGAAGCACCCAATAGAACTCCTAGATGACGTATTTCATATAGAATCTCACTTCAGCCTCTTTGTAGATAGTGTTAGTTTCGGTGCAAGATAGGTACACGGTTTGTGCCTAATGCACCATTGGCTAAGAAACTATTTTGGACGCACGCGATGGTACTCCTTGGTGAAGAGACTCATGTGGAATCTTGGTTCTGTCTGTTTGGAGATAGTTCTAATCTTGATGCAAGATAGGTGCACGGTTTGCATGGAACATACCATATGCTCAAAAATCAATTTGAACACACCCGATGGAACTGTAGATGCACTTGATGGAACTACTAGATGAAGTGTATCATATGGAATCTCGCTTCGGTCCAGCTGGAGATAGTATTAGTTTCGGTGCAAGATAGTTGCCCAGTGCACCATAGGCTCAGAAATCGTTGTGGAAGTTGCCGATGGTACTCGTAGGTGAAGAGGCTCAAGTGAAAGCTTGATTCTGTCTGTTTGGAGATAGTGCTAATCTTGATGAAAGATAGGTGTACAGTTTGCGTGGAACATACCATATTCTCATAAATCAATTTGGACGCACCCGATAGAATTCCTAGATCATGTGTGTCATATGGAATCTCGCTTCAATCTGTTTAGAGACAGTGTTAGTTTAGGTGCAAGATTGGTGCATGGTTTGCGCATAATGCACCATAGGCTCAGAAACCATTATGGAAGCACCCGATGATAATCCTAGGTGAAGAGGCTCCAGTGGAAGGTCGGTTCGATCTGTTTGGAGATAGTGCTATTCTTGATGCATGATAGGTGCACGGTTTGCATGGAACATACCGTATGCTAAGAAATCCATTTAGACGCATCCCAATAGAACTCCTAGATGACGTGTCATATAGAATCTCGCTTTGGTCTGTTTGGAGACAGAGTTAGTTTTGGTGCAAGATAGGTACACAGTTTGCGCCTAATGCATCATAGACTAAGAAACCATTTTGGATGCACCCGATGATACTCCTAGGTAAAGGGGCTCAAGTGGAAGCTATGTTTGCTTTGTTTGGACATAGTGCTAATCTTGGTGCAAGATAGGTGCACGAATTGCATCAAACGTACCATATGCTTAGAAATATATTTGGAAGGACCCAATAGAACTCCTAGATGACGTATTTCATATAGAATCTCACTTCAGCCTCTTTGTAGATAGTGTTAGTTTCGGTGCAAGATAGGTACACGGTTTGTGCCTAATGCACCATTGGCTAAGAAACTATTTTGGACGCACGCGATGGTACTCCTTGGTGAAGAGACTCATGTGGAATCTTGGTTCTGTCTGTTTGGAGATAGTTCTAATCTTGATGCAAGATAGGTGCACGGTTTGCATGGAACATACCATATGCTCAAAAATCAATTTGAACACACCCGATGGAACTGTAGATGCACTTGATGGAACTACTAGATGAAGTGTATCATATGGAATCTCGCTTCGGTCCAGCTGGAGATAGTATTAGTTTCGGTGCAAGATAGTTGCCCAGTGCACCATAGGCTCAGAAATCGTTGTGGAAGTTGCCGATGGTACTCGTAGGTGAAGAGGCTCAAGTGAAAGCTTGGTTCTGTCTGTTTGGAGATAGTGCTAATCTTGATGAAAGATAGGTGTACGGTTTGCGTGGAACATACCATATTCTCATAAATCAATTTGGACGCACCCGATAGAACTCCTAGATCATGTGTGTCATATGGAATCTCGCTTCAATCTGTTTAGAGACAGTGTTAGTTTAGGTGCAAGATTGGTGGATGGTTTGCACATAATGCACCATAGGCTCAGAAACCATTATGGAAGCACCCGATGATAATCCTAGGTGAAGAGGCTCCAGTGGAAGGTCGGTTCGATCTGTTTGGAGATAGTGCTATTCTTGATGCATGATAGGTGCACGGTTTGCATGGAACATACCGTATGCTAAGAAATCCATTTAGACGCATCCCAATAGAACTCCTAGATGACGTGTCATATAGAATCTCGCTTTGGTCTGTTTGGAGACAGAGTTAGTTTTGGTGCAAGATAGGTACACAGTTTGCGCCTAATGCATCATAGACTAAGAAACCATTTTGGATGCACCCGATGATACTCATAGGTAAAGGGGCTCAAGTGGAAGCTATGTTTGCTTTGTTTGGACATAGTGCTAATCTTGATGCAAGATAGGTGCACGAATTGCATCAAACGTACCATATGCTTAGAAATATATTTGGAAGCACCCAATAGAACTCCTAGATGACGTATTTCATATAGAATCTCACTTCAGCCTCTTTGTAGATAGTGTTAGTTTCGGTGCAAGATAGGTACACGGTTTGTGCCTAATGCACCATTGGCTAAGAAACTATTTTGGACGCACGCGATGGTACTCCTTGGTGAAGAGACTCATGTGGAATCTTGGTTCTGTCTGTTTGGAGATAGTTCTAATCTTGATGCAAGATAGGTGCACGGTTTGCATGGAACATACCATATGCTCAAAAATCAATTTGAACACACCCGATGGAACTGTAGATGCACTTGATGGAACTACTAGATGAAGTGTATCATATGGAATCTCGCTTCGGTCCAGCTGGAGATAGTATTAGTTTCGGTGCAAGATAGTTGCCCAGTGCACCATAGGCTCAGAAATCGTTGTGGAAGTTGCCGATGGTACTCGTAGGTGAAGAGGCTCAAGTGAAAGCTTGGTTCTGTCTGTTTGGAGATAGTGCTAATCTTGATGAAAGATAGGTGTACGGTTTGCGTGGAACATACCATATTCTCATAAATCAATTTGGACGCACCCGATAGAACTCCTAGATCATGTGTATCATATGGAATCTCGCTTCAATCTATTTAGAGACAGTGTTAGTTTAGGTGCAAGATTGGTGCATGGTTTGCGCATAATGCACCATAGGCTCAGAAACCATTATGGAAGCACCCGATGATAATCCTAGGTGAAGAGCCTCAAGTGGAAGGTCGGTTCGATCTGTTTGGAGATAGTGCTATTCTTGATGCAAGATAGGTGTACGGTTTGCATGGAACATACCGTATGCTAAGAAATCCATTTAGACGCATCCCAATAGAACTCCTAGATGACGTGTCATATAGAATCTCGCTTTGGTCTGTTTGGAGACAGAGTTAGTTTTGGTGCAAGATGGGTACACAGTTTGCGCCTAATGCATCATAGGCTAAGAAACTATTTTGGATGCACCCGATGATACTCCTAGGTAAAGGGGCTTAAGTGGAAGCTATGTTTGCTTTGTTTGGACATAGTGCTAATCTTGATGCAAGATAGGTGCACGAATTGCATCAAACGTACCATATGCTTAGAAATATATTTGGAAGCACCCAATAGAACTCCTAGATGACATATTTCATATAGAATCTCACTTCAGCCTCTTTGTAGATAGTGTTAGTTTCGGTGCAAGATAGGTACACGGTTTGTGCCTAATGCACCATAGGCTAAGAAACTATTTTGGACGCACGCGATGGTACTCCTTGGTGAAGAGGCTCATGTGGAATTTTGGTTCTGTCTGTTTGGAGATAGTTCTAATCTTGATGCAAGATAGGTGCACGGTTTGCATGGAACATACCATATGCTCAAAAATCAATTTGAACACACCCGATGGAACTGTAGATGCACCTGATGGAACTACTAGATGAAGTGTATCATATGGAATCTCGCTTCGGTCCAGTTGGAGATAGTATTAGTTTCGGTGCAAGATAGTTGCCCAGTGCACCATAGGCTCAGAAATCGTTGTGGAAGTTGCCGATGGTACTCGTAGGTGAAGAGGCTCAAGTGAAAGCTCGGTTCGGTCTGTTTGGAGATAGTGCTAATCTTGATGAAAGATAGGTGTACGGTTTGCGTGGAACATACCATATTCTCATAAATCAATTTGGACGCACCCGATAGAACTCCTAGATCATGTGTATCATATGGAATCTCGCTTCAATCTGTTTAGAGACAGTGTTAGTTTAGGTGCAAGATTGGTGCATGGTTTGCGCATAATGCACCATAGGCTCAGAAACCATTATGGAAGCACCCGATGATAATCCTAGCTGAAGAGGCTCCAGTGGAAGGTCGGTTCGATCTGTTTGGAGATAGTGCTATTCTTGATGCAAGATAGGTGCACGGTTTGCATGGAACATACCGTATGCTAAGAAATCCATTTAGACGCATCCCAATAGAACTCCTAGATGACGTGTCATATAGAATCTCGCTTTGGTCTGTTTGGAGACAGAGTTAGTTTTGGTGCAAGATAGGTACACAGTTTGCGCCTAATGCATCATAGACTAAGAAACCATTTTGGATGCACCCGATGATACTCATAGGTAAAGGGGTTCAAGTGAAAGCTATGTTTGCTTTGTTTGGACATAGTGCTAATCTTGATGCAAGATAGGTGCACGAATTGCATCAAACGTACCATATGCTTAGAAATATATTTGGAAGCACCCAATAGAACACCTAGATGACGTATTTCATATAGAATCTCACTTCAGCCTCTTTGTAGATAGTGTTAGTTTCGGTGCAAGATAGGTACACGGTTTGTGCCTAATGCACCATTGGCTAAGAAACTATTTTGGACGCACGCGATGGTACTCCTTGGTGAAGAGGCTCATGTGGAATCTTGGTTCTGTCTGTTTGGAGATAGTTCTAATCTTGATGCAAGATAGGTGCACGGTTTGCATGGAACATACCATATGCTCAAAAATCAATTTGAACACACCCGATGGAACTGTAGATGCACCTGATGGAACTACTAGATGAAGTGTATCATATGGAATCTCGCTTCGGTCCAGTTGGAGATAGTATTAGTTCGGTGCAAGATAGTTGCCCAGTGCACCATAGGCTCAGAAATCGTTGTGGAAGTTGCCGATGGTACTCGTAGGTGAAGAGGCTCAAGTGAAAGCTCGGTTCGGTCTGTTTGGAGATAGTGCTAATCTTGATGAAAGATAGCTGTACGGTTTGCGTGGAACATACCATATTCTCATAAATCAATTTGGACGCACCCGATAGAACTCCTAGATCATGTGTGTCATATGGAATCTCGCTTCAATCTGTTTAGAGACAGTGTTAGTTTAGGTGCAAGATTGGTGCATGGTTTGCGCATAATGCACCATAGGCTCAGAAACCATTATGGAAGCACCCGATGATAATCCTAGGTGAAGAGGCTCCAGTGGAAGGTCGGTTCGATCTGTTTGGAGATAGTGCTATTCTTGATGCATGATAGGTGCACGGTTTGCATGGAACATACCGTATGCTAAGAAATCCATTTAGACGCATCCCAATAGAACTCCTAGATGACGTGTCATATAGAATCTCGCTTTGGTCTGTTTGGAGACAGAGTTAGTTTTGGTGCAAGATAGGTACACAGCTTGCGCCTAATGCATTATAGACTAAGAAACCATTTTGGATGCACCCGATGATACTCCTAGGTAAAGGGGCTCAAGTGGAAGCTATGTTTGCTTTTTTTGGACATAGTGCTAATCTTGATGCAAGATAGGTGCACGAATTGCATCAAACGTACCATATGCTTAGAAATATATTTGGAAGCACCCAATAGAACTCCTAGATGACGTATTTCATATAGAATCTCACTTCAGCCTCTTTGTAGATAGTGTTAGTTTCGGTGCAAGATAGGTACACGGTTTGTGCCTAATGCACCATTGGCTAAGAAACTATTTTGGACGCACGCGATGGTACTCCTTGGTGAAGAGGCTCATGTGGAATCTTGGTTCTGTCTGTTTGGAGATAGTTCTAATCTTGATGCAAGATAGGTGCACGGTTTGCATGGAACATACCATATGCTCAAAAATCAATTTGAACACACCCGATGGAACTGTAGATGCACCTGATGGAACTACTAGATGAAGTGTATCATATGGAATCTCGCTTCGGTCCAGTTGGAGATAGTATTAGTTTCGGTGCAAGATAGTTGCCCAGTGCACCATAGGCTCAGAAATCGTTGTGGAAGTTGCCGATGGTACTCCTAGGTGAAGAGGCTCAAGTGAAAGCTCGGTTCGGTCTGTTTGGAGATAGTGCTAATCTTGATGAAAGATAGTTATACGGTTTGCGTGGAACATACCATATTCTCATAAATCAATTTGGACGCACCCGATAGAACTCCTAGATCATGTGTGTCATATGGAATCTCGCTTCAATCTGTTTAGAGACAGTGTTAGTTTAGGTGCAAGATTGGTGCATGGTTTGCACACAATGCACCATAGGCTCAGAAACCATTATGGAAGCACCCGATGATAATCCTAGGTGAAGAGCCTCAAGTGGAAGGTCGGTTCGATCTGTTTGGAGATAGTGCTATTCTTGATGCAAGATAGGTGTACGGTTTGCATGGAACATACCGTATGCTAAGAAATCCATTTAGACGCATCCCAATAGAACTCCTAGATGACGTGTCATATAGAATCTCGCTTTGGTCTGTTTGGAGACAGAGTTAGTTTTGGTGCAAGATGGGTACACAGTTTGCGCCTAATGCATCATAGGCTAAGAAACTATTTTGGATGCACCCGATGATACTCCTAGGTAAAGGGGCTTAAGTGGAAGCTATGTTTGCTTTGTTTGGACATAGTGCTAATCTTGATGCAAGATAGGTGCACGAATTGCATCAAACGTACCATATGCTTAGAAATATATTTGGAAGCACCCAATAGAACTCCTAGATGACGTATTTCATATAGAATCTCACTTCAGCCTCTTTGTAGATAGTGTTAGTTTCGGTGCAAGATAGGTACACGGTTTGTGCCTAATGCACCATTGGCTAAGAAACTATTTTGGACGCACGCGATGGTACTCCTTGGTGAAGAGGCTCATGTGGAATTTTGGTTCTGTCTGTTTGGAGATAGTTCTAATCTTGATGCAAGATAGGTGCACGGTTTGCATGGAACATACCATATGCTCAAAAATCAATTTGAAAACACCCGATGGAACTGTAGATGCACCTGATGGAACTACTAGATGAAGTGTATCATATGGAATCTCGCTTCGGTCCAGTTGGAGATAGTATTAGTTTCGGTGCAAGATAGTTGCCCAGTGCACCATAGGCTCAGAAATCGTTGTGGAAGTTGCCGATGGTACTCGTAGGTGAAGAGGCTCAAGTGAAAGCTCGGTTCGGTCTGTTTGGAGATAGTGCTAATCTTGATGAAAGATAGGTGTACGGTTTGCGTGGAACATACCATATTCTCATAAATCAATTTGGACGCACCCGATAGAACTCCTAGATCATGTGTATCATATGGAATCTCGCTTCAATCTGTTTAGAGACAGTGTTAGTTTAGGTGCAAGATTGGTGCATGGTTTGTGCATAATGCACCATAGGCTCAGAAACCATTATGGAAGCACCCGATGATAATCCTAGCTGAAGAGGCTCCAGTGGAAGGTCGGTTCGATCTGTTTGGAGATAGTGCTATTCTTGATGCAAGATAGGTGCACGGTTTGCATGGAACATACCGTATGCTAAGAAATCCATTTAGACGCATCCCAATAGAACTCCTAGATGACGTGTCATATAGAATCTCGCTTTGGTCTGTTTGGAGACAGAGTTAGTTTTGGTGCAAGATAGGTACACAGTTTGCGCCTAATGCATCATAGACTAAGAAACCATTTTGGATGCACCCGATGATACTCATAGGTAAAGGGGCTCAAGTGAAAGCTATGTTTGCTTTGTTTGGACATATTGCTAATCTTGATGCAAGATAGGTGCACGAATTGCATCAAACGTACCATATGCTTAGAAATATATTTGGAAGCACCCAATAGAACTCCTAGATGACGTATTTCATATAGAATCTCACTTCAGCCTCTTTGTAGATAGTGTTAGTTTCGGTGCAAGATAGGTACACGGTTTGTGCCTAATGCACCATAGGCTAAGAAACTATTTTGGACGCACGCGATGGTACTCCTTGGTGAAGAGGCTCATGTGGAATTTTGGTTCTGTCTGTTTGGAGATAGTTCTAATCTTGATGCAAGATAGGTGCACGGTTTGCATGGAACATACCATATGCTCAAAAATCAATTTGAACACACCCGATGGAACTGTAGATGCACCTGATGGAACTACTAGATGAAGTGTATCATATGGAATCTCGCTTCGGTCCAGTTGGAGATAGTATTAGTTTCGGTGCAAGATAGTTGCCCAGTGCACCATAGGCTCAGAAATCGTTGTGGAAGTTGCCGATGGTACTCGTAGGTGAAGAGGCTCAAGAGAAACCTCGGTTCGGTCTGTTTGGAGATAGTGCTAATCTTGATGAAAGATAGGTGTACGGTTTGCGTGGAACATACCATATTCTCATAAATCAATTTGGACGTACCCGATAGAACTCCTAGATCATGTGTATCATATGGAATCTCGCTTCAATCTGTTTAGAGACAGTGTTAGTTTAGGTGCAAGATTGGTGCATGGTTTGCGCATAATGCACCATAGGCTCAGAAACCATTATGGAAGCACCCGATGATAATCCTAGGTGAAGAGGCTCAAGTGGAAGGTCGGTTCGATCTGTTTGGAGATAGTGCTAATCTTGATGCAAGATAGGTGCACGTTTTGCATGAAACATGCCATATGCTAAGAAATCTATTTGGACGCACCCCAATAGAACTCCTAGATGACATGTGTCATATGGAATCTCGCTTTCGTCTGTTTGGAGAAAGAGTTAGTTTTGGTGCAAGATAGGTATACAGTTTGCGCCTAATGCATCATAGACTAAGAAACCATTTTGGATGCACCCGATGATACTCCTAGGTAAAGGGGCTCAAGTGGAAGCTCAGTTTGCTTTGTTTGCAGATAGTGCTAATCTTCATGCAAGATAGGTGCACGAATTGCATCAAACGTACCATATGCTTAGAAATATATTTGCAAGCACCCAATAGAACTCTTAGATGACGTGTGTCATATAGAATCTCACTTCAGCCTCTTTGTAGATAGTGTTAGTTTCGGTGCAAGATAGGTACACGGTTTGTGCCTAATGCACCATTGGCTAAGAAACTATTTTGGACGCACGCGATGGTACTCCTTGGTGAAGAGGTTCCAGTGGAATCTTGGTTCTGTCTGTTTGGAGATAGTTCTAATCTTGATGCAAGATAGGTGCACGGTTTGCATGGAACATACCATATGCTCAAAAATCAATTTGAAAACACCCGATGGAACTGTAGATGCACCTGATGGAACTACTAGATGAAGTGTATCATATGGAATCTCGCTTCGGTCCAGTTGGAGATAGTATTAGTTTCGGTGCAAGATAGTTGCCCAGTGCACCATAGGCTCAGAAATCGTTGTGGAAGTTGCCGATGGTACTCCTAGGTGAAGAGGCTCAAGTGAAAGCTCGGTTCGGTCTGTTTGGAGATAGTGCTAATCTTGATGAAAGATAGCTGTACGGTTTGCGTGGAACATACCATATTCTCATAAATCAATTTGGACGCACCCGATAGAACTCCTAGATCATGTGTGTCATATGGAATCTCGCTTCAATCTGTTTAGAGACAGTGTTAGTTTAGGTGCAAGATTGGTGCATGGTTTGCACACAATGCACCATAGGCTCAGAAACCATTATGGAAGCACCCGATGATAATCCTAGGTGAAGAGGCTCAAGTGGAAGGTCGGTTCGATCTGTTTGGAGATAGTGCTATTCTTGATGCAAGATAGGTGCATGGTTTGCATGGAACATACCGTATGCTAAGAAATCCATTTAGACGCATCCCAATAGAACTCCTAGATGACGTGTCATATAGAATCTCGCTTTGGTCTGTTTGGAGACAGAGTTAGTTTTGGTGCAAGATGGGTACACAGTTTGCGCCTAATGCATCATAGGCTAAGAAACTATTTTGGATGCACCCGATGATACTCCTAGGTAAAGGGGCTTAAGTGGAAGCTATGTTTGCTTTGTTTGGACATAGTGCTAATCTTGATGCAAGATAGGTGCACGAATTGCATCAAACGTACCATATGCTTAGAAATATATTTGGAAGCACCCAATAGAACTCCTAGATGACGTATTTCATATAGAATCTCACTTCAGCCTCTTTGTAGATAGTGTTAGTTTCGGTGCAAGATAGGTACACGGTTTGTGCCTAATGCACCATAGGCTAAGAAACTATTTTGGACGCACGCGATGGTACTCCTTGGTGAAGAGGCTCATGTGGAATTTTGGTTCTGTCTGTTTGGAGATAGTTCTAATCTTGATGCAAGATAGGTGCACGGTTTGCATGGAACATACCATATGCTCAAAAATCAATTTGAAAACACCCGATGGAACTGTAGATGCACCTGATGGAACTACTAGATGAAGTGTATCATATGGAATCTCGCTTCGGTCCAGTTGGAGATAGTATTAGTTTCGGTGCAAGATAGTTGCCCAGTGCACCATAGGATCAGAAATCGTTGTGGAAGTTGCCGATGGTACTCGTAGGTGAAGAGGCTCAAGTGAAAGCTCGGTTCGGTCTGTTTGGAGATAGTGCTAATCTTGATGAAAGATAGGTGTACGGTTTGCGTGGAACATACCATATTCTCATAAATCAATTTGGACGCACCCGATAGAACTCCTAGATCATGTGTATCATATGGAATCTCGCTTCAATCTGTTTAGAGACAGTGTTAGTTTAGGTGCAAAATTGGTGCATGGTTTGCGCATAATGCACCATAGGCTCAGAAACCATTATGGAAGCAC
>NW_018396424.1:62370-63261 GCF_000003195.3 Sorghum bicolor | reverse complement strand
TGCAAGATAGGTACATGGTTTGTGCGTAATGCACCATAGGCTAAGAAACTGTTTTGGACGCACGCGATGGTACTCCTTGTGAAGAGGTTCAAGTAGAATCTTGGTTCTGTCTGTTTGGAGATAGTTCTAATCTTGATGCAAGATAGGTGCACGATTTGCATGGAACATACCATATGCTCAGAAATCAATTTGGACAAACCCGACGGAACTATTGATGCACCCGATGGAACTACAAGATGAAGTGTATCATATGGAATCTCGCTTCGGTCCAGTTGGAGATAGTATTAGTTTCGGTGCAAGATTGCATGTTTGTGCCCAATGCACCATAGGCTCAGAAATCGTTGTGGAAGTTCCTGATGGTACTCCCAGGTATAGAGGCTCAAGTAAAAGCTCGGTTCGGTCTATATGGAGATAGTGCTAATCTTGATGAGAGATAGTTGTACGGTTTGCATGGAACGTAGAATATTCTCAGAAATCAATTTGGACGCACCCGATAGAACTTCTAAATCATGTGTGTCATATGGAATCTCGCTTGAATCTGTTTGGAGATAGTGTTAGTTTAGGTGCAAGATAGGTGCACGGTTTGCATGGAACATACCATATGCTCAGAAATCAATTTGGACACACCCGATGTAACTGTAGATGCACCCGATGGAACTAACTAGATGAAGTGTATCATATGGAATCTCGCTTCGGTCTAGTTGGAGATAGTATTAGTTTCGGTGCAAGATAGTTGCATGGTTTGCGCATAATGCACCATAGGATCGGAAACCATTATGGAAGCACCCGATAATACTCCTAGGTGAAGAGGCTCAAGTGGAAGGTCAATTCGATCTCTGTTGGAGATAGTACTAATCTTGATGCAAGATAGGTGCATGGTTTGCATGGAAG
>NW_018396424.1:23362-61582 GCF_000003195.3 Sorghum bicolor | reverse complement strand
CAGAGTTAGTTTTGGTGCAAGATAGGTACACAGTTTGCGCCTAATGCATCATAGACTAAGAAACCATTTTGGATGCACCCGATGATACTCATAGGTAAAGGGGCTCAAGTGAAAGCTATGTTTGCTTTGTTTGGACATAGTGCTAATCTTGATGCAAGATAGGTGCACGAATTGCATCAAACGTACCATATGCTTAGAAATATATTTGGAAGCACCCAATAGAACTCCTAGATGACGTATTTCATATAGAATCTCACTTCAGCCTCTTTGTAGATAGTGTTAGTTTCGGTGCAAGATAGGTACACGGTTTGTGCCTAATGCACCATTGGCTAAGAAACTATTTTGGACGCACGCGATGGTACTCCTTGGTGAAGAGGCTCATGTGGAATCTTGGTTCTGTCTGTTTGGAGATAGTTCTAATCTTGATGCAAGATAGGTGCACGGTTTGCATGGAACATACCATATGCTCAAAAATCAATTTGAAAACACCCGATGGAACTGTAGATGCACCTGATGGAACTACTAGATGAAGTGTATCATATGGAATCTCGCTTCGGTCCAGTTGGAGATAGTATTAGTTTCGGTGCAAGATAGTTGCCCAGTGCACCATAGGCTCAGAAATCGTTGTGGAAGTTGCCGATGGTACTCCTAGGTGAAGAGGCTCAAGTGAAAGCTCGGTTCGGTCTGTTTGGAGATAGTGCTAATCTTGATGAAAGATAGCTGTACGGTTTGCGTGGAACATACCATATTCTCATAAATCAATTTGGACGCACCCGATAGAACTCCAAAATCATGTGTGTCATATGGAATCTCGCTTCAATCTGTTTAGAGACAGTGTTAGTTTAGGTGCAAGATTGGTGCATGGTTTGCGCATAATGCACCATAGGCTCAGAAACCATTATGGAAGCACCTGATGATAATCCTAGGTGAAGAGCCTCAAGTGGAAGGTCGGTTCGATCTGTTTGGAGATAGTGCTATTCTTGATGCAAGATAGGTGTACGGTTTGCATGGAACATACCGTATGCTAAGAAATCCATTTAGACGCATCCCAATAGAACTCCTAGATGACGTGTCATATAGAATCTCGCTTTGGTCTGTTTGGAGACAGAGTTAGTTTTGGTGCAAGATGGGTACACAGTTTGCGCCTAATGCATCATTGGCTAAGAAACTATTTTGGATGCACCCGATGATACTCCTAGGTAAAGGGGCTTAAGTGGAAGCTATGTTTGCTTTGTTTGGACATAGTGCTAATCTTGATGCAAGATAGGTGCACGAATTGCATCAAACGTACCATATGCTTAGAAATATATTTGGAAGCACCCAATAGAACTCCTAGATGACGTATTTCATATAGAATCTCACTTCAGCCTCTTTGTAGATAGTGTTAGTTTCGGTGCAAGATAGGTACACGGTTTGTGCCTAATGCACCATAGGCTAAGAAACTATTTTGGACGCACGCGATGGTACTCCTTGGTGAAGAGGCTCATGTGGAATTTTGGTTCTGTCTGTTTGGAGATAGTTCTAATCTTGATGCAAGATAGGTGCACGGTTTGCATGGAACATACCATATGCTCAAAAATCAATTTGAAAACACCCGATGGAACTGTAGATGCACCTGATGGAACTACTAGATGAAGTGTATCATATGGAATCTCGCTTCGGTCCAGTTGGAGATAGTATTAGTTTCGGTGCAAGATAGTTGCCCAGTGCACCATAGGCTCAGAAATCGTTGTGGAAGTTGCCGATGGTACTCGTAGGTGAAGAGGCTCAAGTGAAAGCTCGGTTCGGTCTGTTTGGAGATAGTGCTAATCTTGATGAAAGATAGGTGTACGGTTTGCGTGGAACATACCATATTCTCATAAATCAATTTGGACGCACCCGATAGAACTCCTAGATCATGTGTATCATATGGAATCTCGCTTCAATCTGTTTAGAGACAGTGTTAGTTTAGGTGCAAAATTGGTGCATGGTGTGCGCATAATGCACCATAGGCTCAGAAACCATTATGGAAGCACCCGATGATAATCCTAGGTGAAGAGCCTCAAGTGGAAGGTCGGTTCGATCTGTTTGGAGATAGTGCTATTCTTGATGCAAGATAGGTGCACGGTTTGCATGGAACATACCGTATGCTAAGAAATCCATTTAGACGCATCCCAATAGAACTCCTAGATGACGTGTCATATAGAATCTCGCTTTGGTCTGTTTGGAGACAGAGTTAGTTTTGGTGCAAGATAGGTACACAGTTTGCGCCTAATGCATCATAGACTAAGAAACCATTTTGGATGCACCCGATGATACTCCTAGGTAAAGGGGCTCAAGTGGAAGCTATGTTTGCTTTTTTTGGACATAGTGCTAATCTTGATGCAAGATAGGTGCACGAATTGCATCAAACGTACCATATGCTTAGAAATATATTTGGAAGCACCCAATAGAACTCCTAGATGACGTATTTCATATAGAATCTCACTTCAGCCTCTTTGTAGATAGTGTTAGTTTCGGTGCAAGATAGGTACACGGTTTGTGCCTAATGCACCATTGGCTAAGAAACTATTTTGGACGCACGCGATGGTACTCCTTGGTGAAGAGGCTCATGTGGAATTTTGGTTCTGTCTGTTTGGAGAAAGTTCTAATTTTGATGCAAGATAGGTGCACGGTTTGCATGGAACATACCATATGCTCAAAAATCAATTTGAAAACACCCGATGGAACTGTAGATGCACCTGATGGAACTACTAGATGAAGTGTATCATATGGAATCTCGCTTCGGTCCAGTTGGAGATAGTATTAGTTTCGGTGCAAGATAGTTGCCCAGTGCACCATAGGCTCAGAAATCGTTGTGGAAGTTGCCGATGGTACTCGTAGGTGAAGAGGCTCAAGTGAAAGCTCGGTTCGGTCTGTTTGGAGATAGTGCTAATCTTGATGAAAGATAGCTGTACGGTTTGCGTGGAACATACCATATTCTCATAAATCAATTTGGACGCACCCGATAGAACTCCTAGATCATGTGTATCATATGGAATCTCGCTTCAATCTGTTTAGAGACAGTGTTAGTTTAGGTGCAAAATTGGTGCATGGTTTGCGCATAATGCACCATAGGCTCAGAAACCATTATGGAAGCACCCGATGATAATCCTAGCTGAAGAGGCTCCAGTGGAAGGTCGGTTCGATCTGTTTGGAGATAGTGCTATTCTTGATGCAAGATAGGTGCACGGTTTGCATGGAACATACCGTATGCTAAGAAATTCATTTAGACGCATCCCAATAGAACTCCTAGATGACGTGTCATATAGAATCTCGCTTTGGTCTGTTTGGAGACAGAGTTAGTTTTGGTGCAAGATAGGTACACAGCTTGCGCCTAATGCATTATAGACTAAGAAACCATTTTGGATGCACCCGATGATACTCCTAGGTAAAGGGGCTCAAGTGGAAGCTTTGTTTGCTTTTTTTGGACATAGTGCTAATCTTGATGCAAGATAGGTGCACGAATTGCATCAAACGTACCATATGCTTAGAAATATATTTGGAAGCACCCAATAGAACTCCTAGATGACGTATTTCATATAGAATCTCACTTCAGCCTCTTTGTAGATAGTGTTAGTTTCGGTGCAAGATAGGTACACGGTTTGTGCCTAATGCACCATAGGCTAAGAAACTATTTTGGACGCACGCGATGGTACTCCTTGGTGAAGAGGCTCATGTGGAATCTTGGTTCTGTCTGTTTGGAGATAGTTCTAATCTTGATGCAAGATAGGTGCACGGTTTGCATGGAACATACCATATGCTCAAAAATCAATTTGAACACACCCGATGGAACTGTAGATGCACCTGATGGAACTACTAGATGAAGTGTATCATATGGAATCTCGCTTCGGTCCAGTTGGAGATAGTATTAGTTTCGGTGCAAGATAGTTGCCCAGTGCACCATAGGCTCAGAAATCGTTGTGGAAGTTGCCGATGGTACTCCTAGGTGAAGAGGCTCAAGTGAAAGCTCGGTTCGGTCTGTTTGGAGATAGTGCTAATCTTGATGAAAGATAGCTGTACGGTTTGCGTGGAACATACCATATTCTCATAAATCAATTTGGACGCACCCGATAGAACTCCTAGATCATGTGTGTCATATGGAATCTCGCTTCAATCTGTTTAGAGACAGTGTTAGTTTAGGTGCAAGATTGGTGCATGGTTTGCACACAATGCACCATAGGCTCAGAAACCATTATGGAAGCACCCGATGATAATCCTAGGTGAAGAGCCTCAAGTGGAAGGTCGGTTCGATCTGTTTGGAGATAGTGCTATTCTTGATGCAAGATAGGTGTACGGTTTGCATGGAACATACCGTATGCTAAGAAATCCATTTAGACGCATCCCAATAGAACTCCTAGATGACGTGTCATATAGAATCTCGCTTTGGTCTGTTTGGAGACAGAGTTAGTTTTGGTGCAAGATGGGTACACAGTTTGCGCCTAATGCATCATTGGCTAAGAAACTATTTTGGATGCACCCGATGATACTCCTAGGTAAAGGGGCTTAAGTGGAAGCTATGTTTGCTTTGTTTGGACATAGTGCTAATCTTGATGCAAGATAGGTGCACGAATTGCATCAAACGTACCATATGCTTAGAAATATATTTGGAAGCACCCAATAGAACTCCTAGATGACGTATTTCATATAGAATCTCACTTCAGCCTCTTTGTAGATAGTGTTAGTTTCGGTGCAAGATAGGTACACGGTTTGTGCCTAATGCACCATAGGCTAAGAAACTATTTTGGACGCACGCGATGGTACTCCTTGGTGAAGAGGCTCATGTGGAATCTTGGTTCTGTCTGTTTGGAGATAGTTCTAATCTTGATGCAAGATAGGTGCACGGTTTGCATGGAACATACCATATGCTCAAAAATCAATTTGAAAACACCCGATGGAACTGTAGATGCACCTGATGGAACTACTAGATGAAGTGTATCATATGGAATCTCGCTTCGGTCCAGTTGGAGATAGTATTAGTTTCGGTGCAAGATAGTTGCCCAGTGCACCATAGGCTCAGAAATCGTTGTGGAAGTTGCCGATGGTACTCGTAGGTGAAGAGGCTCAAGTGAAAGCTCGGTTCGGTCTGTTTGGAGATAGTGCTAATCTTGATGAAAGATAGGTGTACGGTTTGCGTGGAACATACCATATTCTCATAAATCAATTTGGACGCACCCGATAGAACTCCTAGATCATGTGTATCATATGGAATCTCGCTTCAATCTGTTTAGAGACAGTGTTAGTTTAGGTGCAAAATTGGTGCATGGTTTGCGCATAATGCACCATAGGCTCAGAAACCATTATGGAAGCACCCGATGATAATCCTAGCTGAAGAGGCTCCAGTGGAAGGTCGGTTCGATCTGTTTGGAGATAGTGCTATTCTTGATGCAAGATAGGTGCACGGTTTGCATGGAACATACCGTATGCTAAGAAATCCATTTAGACGCATCCCAATAGAACTCCTAGATGACGTGTCATATAGAATCTCGCTTTGGTCTGTTTGGAGACAGAGTTAGTTTTGGTGCAAGATAGGTACACAGTTTGCGCCTAATGCATCATAGACTAAGAAACCATTTTGGATGCACCCGATGATACTCATAGGTAAAGGGGCTCAAGTGAAAGCTATGTTTGCTTTGTTTGGACATAGTGCTAATCTTGATGCAAGATAGGTGCACGAATTGCATCAAACGTACCATATGCTTAGAAATATATTTGGAAGCACCCAAT
Source organism: Sorghum bicolor (assembly GCF_000003195.3). Taxonomy (NCBI): domain Eukaryota; kingdom Viridiplantae; phylum Streptophyta; class Magnoliopsida; order Poales; family Poaceae; genus Sorghum; species Sorghum bicolor. The sequence continues at coordinate 55,837 of NW_018396424.1, read as the reverse complement.
AGAACTCCTAGATGACATATTTCATATAGAATCTCACTTCAGCCTCTTTGTAGATAGTGTTAGTTTCGGTGCAAGATAGGTACACGGTTTGTGCCTAATGCACCATTGGCTAAGAAACTATTTTGGACGCACGCGATGGTACTCCTTGGTGAAGAGGCTCATGTGGAATTTTGGTTCTGTCTGTTTGGAGAAAGTTCTAATTTTGATGCAAGATAGGTGCACGGTTTGCATGGAACATACCATATGCTCAAAAATCAATTTGAAAACACCCGATGGAACTGTAGATGCACCTGATGGAACTACTAGATGAAGTGTATCATATGGAATCTCACTTCGGTCCAATTGGAGATAGTATTAGTTTTGGTGCAAGATAGTTGCCCAGTGCACCATAGGCTCAGAAATCGTTGTGGAAGTTGCCGATGGTACTCCTAGGTGAAGAGGCTCAAGTGAAAGCTCGGTTCGGTCTGTTTGGAGATAGTGCTAATCTTGATGAAAGATAGCAGTACGGTTTGCGTGGAACATACCATATTCTCATAAATCAATTTGGACGCACCCGATAGAACTCCTAGATCATGTGTGTCATATGGAATCTCGCTTCAATCTGTTTAGAGACAGTGTTAGTTTAGGTGCAAGATTGGTGCATGGTTTGCGCAAAATGCACCGTAGGCTCAGAAACCATTATGGAAGCACCCGATGATAATCCTAGGTGAAGAGGCTCAAGTGGAAGGTCGGTTCGATCTGTTTGGAGATAGTGCTATTCTTGATGCAAGATAGGTGCACGGTTTGCATGGAACATACCGTATGCTAAGAAATCTATTTAGACGCATCCCAATAGAACTCCTAGATGACGTGTCATATAGAATCTCGCTTTGATCTGTTTGGAGACAGAGTTAGTTTTGGTGCAAGATAGGTACACAGTTTGCGCCTAATGCATCATAGGCTAAGAAACCATTTTGGATGCACCCGATGATACTCCTAGGTAAAGGGGCTCAAGTGGAAGCTATGTTTGCTTTGTTTGGACATAGTGCTAATCTTGAAGCAAGATAGGTGCACGAATTGCATCAAACGTACCATATGCTTAGAAATATATTTGGAAGCACCCAATAGAACTCCTAGATGACGTATTTCATATAGAATCTCACTTCAGCCTCTTTGTAGATAGTGTTAGTTCCGGTGCAAGATAGGTACACGGTTTGTGCCTAATGCACCATAGGCTAAGAAACTATTTTGGACGCACGCGATTGTACTCCTTGGTGAAGAGGCTCATGTGGAATCTTGGTTCTGTCTGTTTGGAGATAGTTCTAATCTTGATGCAAGATAGGTGCACGGTTTGCATGGAACATACCATATGCTCAAAAATCAATTTGAACACACCCGATGGAACTGTAGATGCACCTGATGGAACTACTAGATGAAGTGTATCATATGGAATCTCGCTTCGGTCCAGTTGGAGATAGTATTAGTTTTGGTGCAAGATAGTTGCCCAGTGCACCATAGGCTCAGAAATCGTTGTGGAAGTTGCCGATGGTACTCCTAGGTGAAGAGGCTCAAGTGAAAGCTCGGTTCGGTCTGTTTGGAGATAGTGCTAATCTTGATGAAAGATAGCTGTACGGTTTGCGTGGAACATACCATATTCTCATAAATCAATTTGGACGCACCCGATAGAACTCCTAGATCATGTGTGTCATATGGAATCTCGCTTCAATCTGTTTAGAGACAGTGTTAGTTTAGGTGCAAGATTGGTGCATGGTTTGCGCATAATGCACCATAGGCTCAGAAACCATTATGGAAGCACCCGATGATAATCCTAGGTGAAGAGCCTCAAGTGGAAGGTCGGTTCGATCTGTTTGGAGATAGTGCTATTCTTGATGCATGATAGGTGCACGGTTTGCATGGAACATACCGTATGCTAAGAAATCCATTTAGACGCATCCCAATAGAACTCCTAGATGACGTGTGATATAGAATCTCGCTTTGGTCTGTTTGGAGACAGAGTTAGTTTTGGTGCAAGATAGGTACACAGTTTGCGCCTAATGCATTATAGACTAAGAAACCATTTTGGATGCACCCGATGATACTCCTAGGTAAAGGGGCTCAAGTGGAAGCTATGTTTGCTTTGTTTGGACATAGTGCTAATCTTGATGCAAGATAGGTGCACGAATTGCATCAAACGTACCATATGCTTAGAAATATATTTGGAAGCACCCAATAGAACTCCTAGATGACGTATTTCATATAGAATCTCACTTCAGCCTCTTTGTAGATAGTGTTAGTTTCGGTGCAAGATAGGTACACGGTTTGTGCCTAATGCACCATTGGCTAAGAAACTATTTTGGACGCACGCGATGGTACTCCTTGGTGAAGAGGCTCATGTGGAATCTTGGTTCTGTCTGTTTGGAGATAGTTCTAATCTTGATGCAAGATAGGTGCACGGTTTGCATGGAACATACCATATGCTCAAAAATCAATTTGAACACACCCGATGGAACTGTAGATGCACCTGATGGAACTACTAGATGAAGTGTATCATATGGAATCTCGCTTCGGTCCAGTTGGAGATAGTATTAGTTCGGTGCAAGATAGTTGCCCAGTGCACCATAGGCTCAGAAATCGTTGTGGAAGTTGCCGATGGTACTCCTAGGTGAAGAGGCTCAAGTGAAAGCTCGGTTCGGTCTGTTTGGAGATAGTGCTAATCTTGATGAAAGATAGTTGTACGGTTTGCGTGGAACATACCATATTCTCATAAATCAATTTGGACGCACCCGATAGAACTCCTAGATCATGTGTGTCATATGGAATCTCGCTTCAATCTGTTTAGAGACAGTGTTAGTTTAGGTGCAAGATTGGTGCATGGTTTGCACACAATGCACCATAGGCTCAGAAACCATTATGGAAGCACCCGATGATAATCCTAGGTGAAGAGGCTCAAGTGGAAGGTCGGTTCGATCTGTTTGGAGATAGTGCTATTATCGATGCAAGATAGGTGTATTTCATATAGAATCTCACTTCAGCCTCTTTGTAGATAGTGTTAGTTTCGGTGCAAGATAGGTACACGGTTTGTGCCTAATGCACCATAGGCTAAGAAAACTATTTTGGACGCACGCGATGGTACTCCTTGGTGAAGAGGCTCATGTGGAATCTTGGTTCTGTCTGTTTGGAGATAGTTCTAATCCCGGTGGGATTGACCTCGAACCACGCCAGATGGGACTCCCAGTGGTTCTACTTGCGGAACGACGACGACCTCCTTCGTGTCTACACCGGCTGTTTGATCTTGGAGCCAAGCCCACTGGACGTACGGCGTCGTCCAAGTCCACCAATCGCGGCTCGACCCCCTCCTCGATGCCTTGAAGAGACTATGCGAGGAAGGCCTTACCGTCGCTCTCGTCCTCTCGGCCGTCCATCATCGGAGGGTTCTCCCGTTGATGTCTCGGCCGTTGAGGATGGACGAGATGGGTCCCGGCGTTTCGTCCCGGGATCTCGAGGCGTGTCGGATGTCCAACGAGGCTCCGGCGGATGATGAGGTCGCGGCCCGGGTCAGGGCGGCTGTCGCCGGCGACTTCCAGCCGGAACATGTTAATGGCTTCCCTATGAGGCCTGATGAGGGATCGATCGACTTGGTGAGTTCCCCTTCCGCTTATGGCTTAGATTCTGGATTTACTTCGATCCTTCTTAAAGTTTGTCTTTGGTTACACAGGGATCGATTGATCTTCGATCCTCGAGGCCTCTAGTGAAGGAGGATGAGGTCGGCCGTGACAAGCGGCGAGAGTCTGCGGAAAAGCAGAAGTCTACGATGGACTTAAAAAAGAAGAATGAGAAGAAGAAGAGCCTCGAGCGCCAAGCGCTGGAGATACGCCGATCGAAGTCTAGACAGAGGGGGGAGCCTGAGGAAGAGTCCCCTGACGAGGATGATGGCAGCGATGGCGACGACGACAGCGACGACTCCGTGGGGATGGCGTCTCGCCTCGACCGGATCCTCGAGGCGACGCCGACGCCCCGCGGATGGGAGCACCAAAGGAGGGGCCAAGTGGGTCTCTTGAGAGGCAACAGAGGGAGTCGTCCTCTCGCCGCTCCCGTGCTGACACCCCTCCCGCGCATGCGCAAAGTCGGGCCGTCCCGCGCCCCCAACCTCCCCCTGCGTCAAAGGCGGGCGACCGGGCTAAGCCCCAGGTGATGGGGCCGTTGACCCGTGGCCGTGCCGCGGCCTCTGACAAGGAGGAAATAGGCCGCAGGAGCGCTAGCCCTGGCGCTCGCCAGGCGGGAGATGCTGAACCGAGGTCTGCGCTCGTCCGTGAGGGGCCTGGAGCCTCGACGCGGGGCGGTTTGAGGCCTACTGGTCGAGGTACCGACAGGCGGGCCGTTCTCCCTATGGGATAAGGTCTTCGATGCTATGATTCTCATCTTCCTATGTCTTTGTGTTTTCTCATGTAACGGCCTCTCTCATGCCCATTTTTCTTTCTTCAGGTTGAAACGGACGCTCGAGCAGGCCCAGCCCTCGATGGCCAAAAGGCTTAAAGTGGGAGCGGCCTCCAAAAATTCAGGTTAGCGGCTCATTCCCATTGTTATGGGAGTTGTGTTGTTCTTACGTCGATCATCGTGACGACTGACCTTTGTTTTTTTTGTGTTTTATAGGCTCCTCCGACCCCCGACCGCCGACCGGTGTCGAGAGTGCCCCACCCCGTCCCCTGGTAGGTGAGTCTGCCCCACCGTCGCCGACGCGGGTCGAGGCACCTCACTCCCAGGAGCAGGAGGGAGCCCCCGAGCCTCCCCGATCTGGGGTCGAGGGGGATCCTATCACTATAAGTGATGGGTCCGGCGGCGATAGGTCTTCGAAGGACGCCCGTCCTATGGACGAGGGGGTCGAGACTTCCCACGTCGCGAAGCGGACGCCCTGGCTTGCCGGGCTTCGCTCCGTCGAGGAACAGAGGAAAAAGGAGGAAGAGGAGCGTGAGCAGGAGACGCGGCAACAGCCGCAGGAGGAGCAGGAGCTGCAGCCGAAAGGAGGAGAGGAGGGGCAGCCGCCAGCAGGTCCCCAGCTCGAGGAGCTGCTGGAGCAGGACCGTCAACAGGAGCTGTAGGAGCTCCAGGAGCAGCAGCGGTAGAGGGGCCAGCAGTTAGAGGAACTGCTCGTGCCTCCCTCTCACAGTCCGCCCCAACCAGTGCCACCAGCGCTGCAAGAGCCTAAAAACAGGGAGGAGAGTCTACCGGTTTACGGTCCTCCGACCCCGGCATGGCTCCGTCCATGGCGCCCGCTTCGATCCCAGCAGAACCGAGGCAGGCGGACGGCGTGGTTGCGCTCGCCTGTATGATGCGCACCCCCGTTGACCCTCAGTCCGAGATGAGGGGTACGATCTACGGCATGGACGGAATTGCTCCGGGAGCGTCGATCGTGGGAGGACCGCGTCCCCGCCGAGGAAGACGAGATCGGGACGTCGGGCGGCGGTGGCGGCAGCGAGACCGGGACTTGGAAGATGGTGGATGACGACGGGCGGTTCCCCTCCCTCGTCGACTTGTTCCTGCGCTACGGGGGGTCGCTCGAGACCGTCGAGGAGCTCATCCGAGGCGTCAAGGCGCGCGCCGACCAGGAGATGGAGAACTGGTGTCCCGACCGGATCCACATCCAGGCTTCCACCGATCCGTCCGAACCTAACATTTTCTTAGACGACCGGAAGGAGGTCAAAAAGTGGGAGCACGTTGAGGAGCTTCGCCTCTAGATGAATCATACGGTGGGGCTCCTGTCCGATGTTGTTAACAACGGGCTCGGACCGGCCTATTGTAAGTGTTTTTTCAGTCCTTAATCCTTATAGAACATTTGATTTTGTGCTCTAACTGCTCAATCGTCGGCCCGTAGGACCTGAAAGAGACTTCCTGCATTAAATCGAGCTTCATCCACGCCACGAGAGGCGGCTGGGAGCAACTCCCCATTCTCAAGGACAAACTCCTGGAGTCGCAGGAGAAGCTCCTCAAGGCCTACAAAGAGCTTTTGGCGCTTGAGGAGGAGAAGAAGGAGAGGGAGGCTTCTCTGGCTGAGGCTCGATCCCGCAGCCTCTCTGACGACATCAATCATCTGAAGAGAGCGCTGTTGGAAAAAGATGGGGCCATCATGCAAGCCGGCAAGGTGATCGAGGATCTGCGCGTCGCCAACACTGAGCTGGTGCGCTCCAACACAAGGAGATTGAGAGGGCCAACACCAACTTGGTTGGCGAGAACACGGCTCTGGAGGAGAGGATTCGCGGTACGTTTCTGTTGTCGAGTTTTCTTTTCGAGGTGTGCTTTGTGTTATCTAATTTCTCCATGTCGGTCCTTGTAGGGCTTAAAGATGAGCTGCTTGCCGCCCAAGTCGAGGCTCGCTCCGCCAAGGCCCAGCTCGAGGGGGAGGTCGCTTTGAACCATCGGCTGCGAACGACAATAAGCGATCTCTCGACCTCATGGGAGGTCGAGCTCATGGACGAGTCTAGGGAGGAAGCTCGAGGCGACGCACTGGTCGATCAGCTGTGCTACCTAGGCGCGATGCTGAGGGATCGAGTGCGGGACGCTCTTCATATCGGAGTGAAGCGGGCAATGGCGGTAGTCTGCTCAAGCTTTTCATACGATATGGAGGTGGTGTCCCACGGCTTCGTCACCAACATCTCCAAGACTGACGCGGAGAACAAGGAGAGGCTCCACGCCTTGATCGACGACGCAGAGGTCCCTGGGGATAGGTTGGCCAAGTTGTTCGAGCCAGAAGTGCTTCCCCCTGAGACTAGCTCAGGCGCGGGCGAGGATGGTGAGGGCCAAGACACGGACTGAGGCCTGCGAACCTACTCTAGGTGCTGAGGCCCCTTGTATAGTACTTTGCTAATCTATCTTAAGTAATACTGTGTCTTTAAGTGGTTGTAAGATTTCTGAATGTTTATCTATCTTTCCGCTCGAGATTCTTTTTCTGCCTGTATCTGTAGTTCCCATTTGGTCTTTTGTTAAGGCGACCTTGATTACCTTGAGGGTGAGGAAGCGAGTAAAGCTACCGTAGCCCAGAGGCGTAGGAGTCCTTAGGCTCATTGTCCCTTGGCCCTTAAGGGGCTCGAGGTGCCTCCACTACTCGACCGCATGAGATTTACTGATAGGAACGAGAGAATTTCCTGGTTTTTTCGACATTTGGGGGGGGACCCCCCTGCTAGCCACCGAGGGGGTATCGACTATGATGGGTCATAGTTGGTACTCCCTTCTAACGTTGAAATTTTGACCAGCGAAAAAAGGTAAATTACTCGAGGGAAAGATCTTTTTCATTTATGCGTTCATTCATAAGGCCTTGGTACAGAAAGTACATGGGAACATAAAGCTTTGAAATTTTAGGGGTAGAATCGACGTAGCTGTTCGATGTTCCACGCGTTGGTGAAGATCGCCCCTTTTTCGTCCGCTAGCTTGTATGTCCCCGGCTTCAAGACCTTGGCCACTACGTATGGGCCCTCCCAAGGTGGAGTCAGCTTGTGGCGTCCTTGATTGCTTTGCCGCCGCCGTAGGACGAGGTCGCCCACGTTCAGATCTCTCTTGCGCACGTGCTTGTCGTGGTAGCGTCGAAGCTTCTGCTGGTATCTGCCGGAGTTGAGGAGGGCCATGTCTCAAGCTTCCTCGAGTTGGCCGACCGCATTCTCTCGAGTTTCTTTATTTGATTGCTCGTTGTATGCTTTGAGTCGAGGGGACCCATACTCGAGGTCCGTCGGGAGCACGGCCTCAGAGACATAGACCATGAAGAATGGGGTGTATTTTGTGGCCCTGCTTGGCATTGTTCTTAAGCTCCATAGGACCGAAGAAAGCTCCTCGACCCATTTCTTGCCGAATTTCTTCAAGCGGTTGTATATCCTCGGTTTGAGCCCCTGCAAAATCATGCCGTTGGCACGCTCGACCTGGCCGTTAGTTCGAGGGTGGGCCACTGTAGACCAGTTCACACGGATGTGATGCCGATCGTAGAAGTCCAAGAACTTTTTGCCGGTGAACTGAGTGCCGTTGTCGGTGATGATGACGTTGGGAATCCCGAACCGGTGGATGATGTCAGTGAAGAAAAGGACGGCTTGCTCGGAGCGGATGTTTGTGATGGGTTGAGCCTCGATCTTTTTGGAAAATTTGTCGATGGCCACCAACAAATGGGTGTACCCCCCTGATGCTTTCTGTAGAGGTCCTACTAGGTCGAGCCCCCACACCGCAAACGGCCACGTGATGGGGATCATCTGGAGAGCATGGGCGGGCAGATGCGTCTGCTTGGCGTAGAACTGGGACCCATGGCACGAGCGCACGAGCTCGATGGCGTCAGATACGGCCGTTGGCCAGTAGAAGCCTTGTCGGAAAGCGTTCCCTACGAGGGTCCGTGGAGCAGCGTGGTGGCCACAAGCCCCCGAGTGTAGATCCTCGAGGAGTTTTCGGCCTTCTTCTATGGTGATGCAACGCTGCAGGATCCCTGTTGGGCTTCGCCGTAGATTACATATGATTTGGCCCGTCGAGCGATATGGCGGGCCTCGGATCGATCTTCTGGTAGCTTGCAGCGAATTAGGCAATCGAGGAACGGCGTGCACCAGTCAAACGGTCGACTGGGCCACTGTTCCACCTCCATTACCTCGGCTACCATTAGCAGTGCTTCGACGGTGTCGGTTTGCTGGGTAGGAGTGGCTTCGACACCAGCCCCCGAGCCCAAGTCGACGGATGGCTCATGTAGATCTCTCGAGAATGCGTCAGGTGGGACCGTGCCTCGAGTCGACGCGATCTTAGCGAGTTCGTCGGCCGCCTCATTGTAGCATCCGGCGATGCGGACGAGCTCGAGGCCGTGGAACTTATCCTCGAGCCGTCGGACCTCCTTGCAGTATGCCTCCATTTTCGGGTCGTGGCAGTTCGAGGCTTTCATCACTTGGTCGATGACGAGCTGGGAGTCGCCTCGAACGTTGAGGCGTCGGACTCCTAGCTCAATGGCGATCTTCAGACCGTTGATAAGGGCCTCGTACTCTGCGATGTTGTTGGATGCGGCAAAATGTATCCTGATGACATACCTCATGTGAACGCCTAGGGGCGAGATGAATAGCAGGCCCGACCCACCTCCCGTCTTCATGAGAGACCCGTCGAAATACATCGTCCACAGCTCTGCCTGAACTTGAGCCGGCGGGAGCTGTGAGTCCGTCCATTCCGCGACGAAATCCACCAGGACTTGTGACTTGATAGCTTTGCGGGGCGCGTAAGTGAGGGTCTCACTCATGAGCTCGACCGACCACTTAGCGATTCTTCCCGTGGCCTCTCGACTCTGGATGATCTCACCCAAGGGGAAGGACGAGACCACCGTGATAGGGTGGCCGAGAAAGTAATGTTGCAGCTTGTGTCGGGCGAGGATCACGGCGTAGATTAACTTCTGGATCTGTGGGTATCGTGCTTTGATCTCTGAGAGCACCTCGCTGACGAAATAGACTGGCCTCTGGACTGGCAGCGCATGCCCCTCCTCCTGCCTCTCGACCACTACCGCCGCACTGACGACCTGGGTCGTCGAGGCGACGTACAGAAGCAGAGGTTCTGCGGGTTGGGGTGGAACAAAGACCGGGGCAGAGGTCAGTGTTTTCTTCAAGTTATCGAGGGCTTCCTCGGCCTCGGGGGTCCAAGAGAAACGCTCAACCTATAGCTGGTCCTGGTCCTACATCCTCTCCTACATCCTCTCCGACACAACCTATAGCTGGTCCTCTTACTCGTGCTCGTGCCCGTCAACTCAACCTTCAAGTAAGTTCAGTTTTAAACTCTTGTCAATCATATTTAGACAATGGAGACACGTGCACTTTCGTGTTGCTCAGGAATAATGGACAAGATCAGCAAGGGAAGGTTCAACTGCATTCAGAATTTGAGGCAACACCAACTTCAAGGGCTGATTGCATATGGGAAGAGTGATAACTTAACAAAGGTGATTGGAGATCAGGTCCAAGCCTCCACAACATCCTCTATCAAGTTACCACGTCGCTTCTAAAGCAAGGAAACAAAGAGTCCAAACCCAACACGTTTTGGGAGTTGGATTCGGACTGGAAAATAACTCTAACTTGTATGGATCACCACGGCGTCATATGGACTCCAACTGGGACGTTCCTATACTTGTTGGAACGCTCATGAAGTCTATTTTCCAATGGGTCCAACCACATATCTATGCAGCTTATGAGTCGGGCGCAGTCCTTGTTTTCGTGCCGACACCTTTTTCTGTTTTGGTGCTGCGTCACCCTATTTTGGACCAATGGCCCATGTATCAAGTTGAGTCCATTAGGGACGCGTCCTAGGGTTGGAGGACGACTCTAGCACCCCTTTGGTCGTCCTCCCCTCTATTTATTTACATCTAGAGCCGCCATGAACAACTGGGTTTTGATTAGATAAAGTTTAGCCTTCGCTACTTGCTTGTAAACGCGCGTGCTGATCCAGCCGCCCGTCTTCTTGTTTTCGAAACCCCACTTCATTAGAGATTGAGTTTGAAACCTTCATTTACATCTAGTAATTTAGTACTTGTTCTACTTGTTCTTGCTGGTTCTTCGATTGCTTGCAGGACGAGTGCCCTAGTGGCCGGGTGTTGCGCTCCACAAGATCGTGACAGCCATTGGAGGCGGTGTATCGGTTGCTAAGGCACGGTCTTGAGGGCTGTAGTCGGGCCGTGAACGTCATCTCCATTCACTAATCGAGTTATCCAGCGCCTCTCATCGAAAGATCAGGCGAAAACCCTAGTGGGTTAACATCAGTTGGTATCAGAGCAAGGTTTATCGGTGAGAGATTTCCAATTCTTCTTGTTTGTTTTTCCTATAGTCCAAAAAAAGACAAAAAAATATAGCAGATTTGTTTTCCATAATCCTAAAAATCCTTTGTGCCGTGGCTAGTACTACTTAGTTAGGGCTGGTTGAATGAGTGTTTGCTTCGGTCGTGTCCAGTGCTGGTTTTAGTTTAGTCCTTTAGAGTTTTGAGTTCTTGTCACCATCTAGTCACAACTGCGTCCAATCTATTGTGGGTTGGAATTTGAGTAGATCTTGATAATAGGTGCAGCCACTTGTTGGTCTATTCTGCGTTTCCATCAACGTGATCCAAAAGGAAAGATAGCACTTCATACTTGTGCTAGATATATTGAATTTTGAGGTTTCGCCTTACTCTAGTGAGAGGGTGAGAGTGGTGAAGTGATATTTTGTACTATTTTGTTTATATAATCAGGTTTTGAGGTTCCCAAAAAAAAAGAAAAGAGAAAAAAAATAAAGAAAAAAAAGAAAGAAAGAAAGAAAAAAGAAAAAAATAAAAAAAAGGAGATTGTTGTTCCTTTTGTTTCCAGTAGGGCTGCTCATTTTGTTTCTAGTGGTGTGCTGTGTTTTCCCTTTGTGTCCAGACTCGCGTCTCTAGCACGGTCTAGGCTAGGACCAGCACAGTACCACCGTTGAGCGTTTATTCAGCTCGCTTTTATAACTAACGTGGTGCTAGTTCGTTCCTTGTTTCAGCCCTCCTATAGCTCCACATACTCTACAGCTTGACAGGTCTTGTGTTGCAGCACCGATACACTTCGTCCATTGCTGTACACTTGTTGGCAGATGACCCCTCCTGTCAAGCAAGGTAAGAATTGGTAAGAACTTGTGTTACAGGTTGAGTGTGAGCGACTTGCTGTAGCTACATCCTAGTAGTTGTAGGGCTTTTATTTCTTCACTTGCCTTTTTGTTGTCTTTGTCTTTGAACCATGCCAGGGGTAGATGATGGTAACGAAACACCACTTACACCTCGCACTAAGGGCATCATACAACATTTTGAAAGGAAAGTGAAGCTGCACACAGAGGGACTTGATAACGACTTACAGGTGACAAATGAAAATCTGGGACAGTTGGAGGCTACGCAGATTGCCACAAACAACAAGCTCACAAGTTTGGAGGAATCCGTTGCTAGTGTGGACAAAAGCCTTGCTGCTCTCCTAAGGCGATTTGATGCTTTCCACACAATGGACAAAGAGAAGCATAAGGAAGAAAACAAGGAGGAAGACCGAGTGGATGGCAATTATGATGATGATTACACTGCTGATACGGAACGAGATGATCAAGACACTCATCATCGACGTCGCCTACGTCACACCCGTAGAGGTATGGGTGGCCACCACCGACGCGAGGTACACAATAATAATGATGCTTTCAGTAAGATTAAATCTAAAATACCTCCTTTTGATGGTAAATATGACCCTGATGCATACATTACTTGGGAGATTGCTTGCAGGACGAGTGCCCTAGTGGCCGGGTGTTGCGCTCCACAAGATCGTGACAGCCACTGGAGGCGGTGTATCGGTTGCTAAGGCGCAGTCTTGAGGGCTGTAGTCGGGCCGTGAACGTCATCTCCATTCACTAATCGAGTTATCCAGCGCCTCTCATCGAAAGATCAGGCGAAAACCCTAGTGGGTTCACATCAGTTTGTGAACTATTCAACTTATGATAAAGAATTGTATGCTCTTGTCCGAACTTTAGAAACATGGCAACATTATTTGTGGCCCAAAGAGTTTGTTATTCATTCTGATCATGAATCTTTAAAACATATTCGTAGTCAAGGAAAACTAAATCGCAGACATGCTAAGTGGGTAGAATTTATTGAATCCTTTCCTACGTTCAGAAAATCTAAATTGATGTCTAGAGCTGCTGGACCATTTAAAGTGCTACAACGAATTAATGAGAATGCATATAAGCTTGATCTTCCTGCAGATTTTGGGGTTAGTCCCACATTTAACATTGCAGATTTGAAGCCATATTTGGGTGAGGAAGATGAGCTTGAGTCGAGGACGACTCAAATGCAAGAAAGGGAGGATGATGAGGACATCAACACCAGCGATACATCCTCTCCTACATCCTCTCCGACACAACCTATAGCTGGTCCTAGTCCTACATCCTCTCCGACACAACCTATAGCTGGTCCTGGTCCTACATCCTCTCCGACACAACCTATAGCTGGTCCTCTTACTCGTGCTCGTGCTCGTGCCCGTCAACTCAACCTTCAAGTAAGTTCAGTTTTAAACTCTTGTCGATCATATTTAGACAATGGAGACACGTGCACTTTCGTGTTGCTCAGGAATAATGGACAAGATCAGCAAGGGAAGGTTCAACTGCATTCAGAATTTGAGGCAACACCAACTTCAAGGGCTGATTGCATATGGGAAGAGTGATAACTTAACAAAGGTGATTGGAGATCAGGTCCAAGCCTCCACAACATCCTCTATCAAGTTACCACGTCGCTTCTAAAGCAAGGAAACAAAGAGTCCAAACCCAACACGTTTTGGGAGTTGGATTCGGACTGGAAAATAACTCTAACTTGTATGGATCACCACGGCGTCATATGGACTCCAACTGGGACGTTCCTATACTTGTTGGAAAGCTCATGAAGTCTATTTTCCAATGGGTCCAACCACATATCTATGCAGCTTATGAGTCGGGCGCAGTCCTTGTTTTCGTGCCGACACCTTTTTCTGTTTTGGTACTGCGTCACCCTATTTTGGACCAATGGCCCATGTATCAAGTTGAGTCCATTAGGGACGCGTCCTAGGGTTGGAGGACGACTCTAGCACCCCTTTGGTCGTCCTCCCCTCTATTTATTTACATCTAGAGCCGCCATGAACAACTGGGTTTTGATTAGATAAAGTTTAGCCTTCGCTACTTGCTTGTAAACGCCCGTGCTGATCCAGCCGCCCGTCTTCTTGTTTTCGAAACCCCACTTCATTAGAGATTGAGTTTGAAACCTTCATTTACATCTAGTAATTTAGTACTTGTTCTACTTGTTCTTGCTGGTTCTTCGATTGCTTGCAGGACGAGTGCCCTAGTGGCCGGGTGTTGCGCTCCACAAGATCGTGACAGCCATTGGAGGCGGTGTATCGGTTGCTAAGGCACGGTCTTGAGGGCTGTAGTCGGGCCGTGAACGTCATCTCCATTCACTAATCGAGTTATCCAGCGCCTCTCATCGAAAGATCAGGCGAAAACCCTAGTGGGTTAACATCACGTAGGCCTCGACCGTCGATCCTATGTGCTTGCCAAACACGTGGAGCATGCAGCGCTGATATGTGGCTCCCGCGTTTCAAAGCCCGAACGGCATGGTTACATAACAGTACATCCCAAAAGGCGTGATGAAAGATGTTGCGAGCTGGTCGGACTCTTTCATTTTTATTTGATGGTAACCAGAATATGCATCAAGGAAAGAAAGGGTTTCACATCCCGCAGTAGAATCAACAATTTGATCGATACGTGGTAATGGAAAGGAACTTTCGGACATGCTTTATTTAAACTCGTATAATCGACACACATCCTCATTTTCCCATTCTTTTTCTTAACTAGTACAGGATTTGCTAACCAGTCGGGATGGTGAACCTCCTTGATGAATCCGGCCATCAAAAGCTTGTGGATCTCCTCGCCAATGATCTTGCGCTTCTCCTCGTCGAAGCGACGCAGCCGCTGCTTCACTGGCTTGGAACCGGCTCGAATTTCTAAGGAGTGCTCGACGACTTCCCTCGGTATGCCTAGCATGTTCGAAGGACTCCACGCAAACATATCGGCGTTTACACAGAGAAAGTCGACGAGCATGGCTTCCTATTTGGGGTCGAGGTCGACGCTGATCGTCAGCACCTTGCCGTCGGAGTTGTTGGGGTCGAGCGGGATCTTCTTGGTCCCTTCTGCCAGCTCGAAACTGCCCGCGTGGCGCTTGGGCTCTAGAGCCTTTGCGACCAGGGCCTCGAGCTTCATGGCGAGCTCGGTGGAACTCTCGATAGCTTCCCCATACTCGACGCATTCGACGTCACATTCGTACGCGTGCTTGTAAGAGGAGCTGATGGTGATGATGCCCTTGGGTCCGGGCATCTTCAGCTTCAAGTATGTGTAGTTGGGGATAGCCATAAATTTGGCGTAGCCCGAGCGCTCGATGATGGCGTGGTACGTGCCTCGGAACCCCACCACCTCAAAGGTGAGGATCTCCTTTCTAAAATTGGCCGTCGTGCCGAAATAGACCGGTAGGTCGATTCGACCTACCGGCAGCGCCTTCTTTCCTGGCACGACACCATGGAATCCGCCGGCGCTTGGTTGGAGCTGCGCCCTGTCGATGCCGAGAAGGTCGAGGGTCTCGAGGTAGATGATGTTCAGGCTGCCGCCGCCATCCATCAGCACCTTTGAGAGCCTGGCGTTGACGATGATAGGGTCGACGACGAGCGGGTAGACGCCAAGGGCGACTACCTCGTCGGGGTGGTCGTCTCGATCAAAAGTGATGGGGTGGCTCGACCAGCTGAGGTACTGGGGCACCGCCATCCTTGCCGTGAAGACTTCACGGTGTTCCCTCTTGCGTTGCCTTGCAGTCAGCTGCGTCGAGGGTCCACCGTAGATCATGTAGCAGTCGTGGACGGTAGGGAAACCTTCGTCGTCTTTGTCGTCCCCTTTGTCGCCGTTCCTCTCTTTCTTTGGGTCGTCACGGGCGTCCTTCTTGAACCCCAGAGCGTCGAAGTGCTTTTTCAGCATACGCCAGTCCTCGAGCTTGTGGTTTGCCCCTCCCTTGTGGTAAGGACATGGCTCCTTTAGCATCTTGTCGAAGATGGCCCCTTTTGGGGGCCCTCGAGGCCTTTTGTGCTCCATGGCGGCGACGAGATCGTCGTCGAGGTCCTCCCGCTGGAATGGTTAGGTTTTCTTCTTCTTTTTGTTCTTCTTGGGGCCCTCATCATCATCGGCGGGCGGCTTGCCTTTCCTTCCTTCACAGCTGAAGAAGGCGCCGACCGCTTCTTCCCCTGCAGCGTAGTTTGCCACTACGTCCATCAGCTCGTCGACGGTCTGAGGGCGATTCCAGCCTAATTCCCGCACCAAGTCTCGACTGGTGGTACCAGAGACAAAGGCCAGAATAACGTCGTGGTCGGGGATGTGTGGCAGCTCGGTGCGCTGCTTCGAGAAGCGTCGAGCATACTCTCGGAGGGTTTCTCCCGACTTCTGTTTGCATTTGCTGAGGTCCCACGAGTTGCCAGGTCGTATGTAGGTTCCCTTGAAGTTGCCCTCGAACACCCTGACCAAATCGACCCAATCGTAGATCTGGTTGGCCGGGAGCTCCTCGAGCCATCTGCGGGCGGTGTCGGAGAGGAAGAGTGGCAGCTGTCGGATGATGGCTCGATCGTCCCCTCGAGCGCCTCCTAGCTCACAGGCTAGCCAGAAATCTGCCAGCCACAGCTCTGGCTTGGTCTCGCCGTTGTATTTTGCAATGCTGGTCAGGGGTCGAAACGGGCTGGGCAGCGGCGTGCTGCGGATTGCCCTGCTGAACACCCGCGGGCCCGGTGGTTCTGGAGCCATCCGGTCGTCATCGCTGTCGTACCTCCCGCCGCGGTGGGCGCTATAACCGCGCTCTTCTGCGTCTCCATATCGACGACGACGATTCTCGTCGATGTCACATCGTGCGTCGTGTCGTCGTTAGTTGTCAACGGGGAGGACGAGTGTGGTCTTTTTCCCTCGAGGGGGCGGCTGCTGATGGACCGACACCTCCTTTTCGTTGTGGGACGGCTCATCACGCTTTTCTGTGGCCGCTCCTCGACGTCGAGAGGCCGAGCTCTCGGCCTGCTGAACTGCCGCCACTTGGAGCAGAGTCTGCACCTCGTCTCGAATGCGTCGCGCTTGGGAGTTTGACGGTGAGGGCATATTACGCAGCAGCATTGTCGCCGCCACGATGTTCTGGCCCGCTCGAGGGAAACAGCTAACGGGCTGCTCAGGCTCTCCGTCTCCGACGATCTACCGGTGTACCTCTCGAGCCCGTCTGCGGACACTTCCGCTAGGCGGGTAAGGCAGGTCCTGCTCGAGGATCTGCTCAAGCAGAACAAGGCGCTCGCGATCCTCGTCGAGCTTTGCCTTGAGCTCCCGTAGCTGCGCAATTTGCGCGGCTCTGTCTTCTTGTGGAGTGGGGTCGACTTGACCGTCATTCCTAGGCGTCCTGGGGTCTTCCCTTGCTGCAGGGGCCCGACCGCCAGCAACAGCATCATGTGTCTCGTCGGTGGTTTCCACCGCCCCATCGATATGGAAGCATTCCCTAGTAGGGTCGTAACTGTCGGTCTCAGAGTCGAAGTCCGGCTCGGCGGCGTAGAAGCATCCACGTCCCTCCTCCAGCAGTCGTTGCCTGAGGGAGGTGATCGTGTATCGCCCAGGCCCTAGGCGACGGAGGCCTCGTACCTGGGAAAAATCCGGCAGCTCGGACGTCCGTTGCTGTACTCTAGTGTCGCATGGGAGGACCATTGGTCTCTCCACGTACATCTGGGCGTTTGGACATATCGCCCTGGCGAGCGACGCCGCGGCATTGTCGAGACCGAATGGCAACGCTCTTCTTGGGGCGAACAGCCCATGTGGAAGTAGCCTAGCGGTGGGGGAGAGCGCGCGGGGCGCGTCACCTCCAGTCGTCGTGCGATCCTCATGGCGTTGAGCCGTCATACCCTTGGTTTCGGTGCGCGGGGCTATCGGCTCCTGTGCCACCTCCTGCCTGGCACGAACTGTCGGTCGTGACGAGGCAGAAGGGCGATGGCGGTGCTGTCCACGCCTCTTCTTGGGCGGGGAGGCATGGTGGCGAGGACGTCTCCGGGCCCTCAACCGTGTTGGCGCAACGTGGGCTCCTCCCGGTCCTTTGATCGAGAGCAGGATCATGTCATAGCCGGAGCCAGTAGACATGAACTCGAGACTCCCAAACCAAATCACCATGGAGCGTGGAATCGGTGAAGTGAGAGTGGCCATCTGGAAAGGAATGGGAAATCGGTGAAAAACACGCAGGGCCCCTACCTGGCGCGCCAACTGTCGGTGTTTTCCCCCCGGGGGGTCACACCAACCAGTAATTTGTATGCGTGCTCTCTTTTCCAGATGGTGATGCAAAAAGACACAAAGATTTATCCTGGTTCGGGCAAGAGAAGGCCCTACGTCCAACGGGGGGGAGAGTTTGTATTATTCTGCACCTAGGTGCTTGTACAGGGGTGAATACAAGCGTGTATGAACTGGGATGGAGATGGAGTATGGAAACTCTACTACGTGTGTGTTGTGTGATATTGTATCGCATCTGCTGTATCCGCTCCCAGGCCTCCCCTTTTATGGTTCCAAGGAGGGGCCTAGGGTACATGTATAGGTGTCAGAGTAGGGGTCGATAGGGGTATGGCGCGCTGACCTACTCGAGGCCTCCGTACCAGCGTGGTCTCGAGCCCTCTTGTCTGGGTACTTTGGTGATGATTGCGCGTGCCCCTGAATCCTGCTCCCGTGCGCTGTCCTGGACCGGTTCATATGTTGCATGCTTGTACGTCGTGGTGTCAGCGACGTCAGAGTGGTTGAAGCGCTATCAGTTGACACCCGACCCTTCCTCAGGAAGGAAACATGCCTACTCGAGGGTCAGGTGCCGTATAATGCCTTGCTAGCTAGAGCGCTGACTTTGGGCGCCTCGAGGGGGGTCTTGATTAGACATCCCGACCCATTCCCTGCGTCCTGCCATGCTCTGGCTTATTTGGTGGGGAAGGCTGCAAAAAGAATGACGGGACGGGTGCCTGTTCCCTATCACGCTTCCCGTGACTGGCGGGTTAGGTGAGAACGCGACAGGCGCATTAAATGCCCTGGTTCCCGTACCCGCTCAGGCGACGGACGGCGTCCTTGCGCTCGACGCCTTCCGATTCGCTCGAGCCCCGATCGATTCGCAGGACGCTCTTTCCGTGTTCGGGACTATGGCCGTCGAGGACCGTACGTGTGACAAGATAGAGCGTCGAGTTGGAGGCCTCGACTTGCGTACAGGCATTCACGTCATGCACATCAGTTATGGTACTCCTTACTGATATCCTCAACAATACCATATTCTCATAAATCAATTTGGACGCACCCGATAGAACTCCTAGATCATGTGTGTCATATGGAATCTCGCTTCAATCTGTTTAGAGACAGTGTTAGTTTAGGTGCAAGATTGGTGCATGGTTTGCGCATAATGCACCATAGGCTCAAAAACCATTATGGAAGCACCCGATGATAAACCTAGGTGAAGAGGCTCAAGTGGAAGGTCGGTTCGATCTGTTTGGAGATAGTGCTATTCTTGATGCAAGATAGGTGCACGGTTTGCATGGAACATACCATATGCTAAAAAATCCATTTAGACGCATCCCAATAGAACTCCTAGATGACGTGTCATATAGAATCTCGCTTTGGTCTGTTTGGAGACAGAGTTTGTTTTGGTGCAAGATAGGTACACAGTTTGCGCCTAATGCATCATAGGCTAAGAAACCATTTTGGATGCACCCGATGATACTCCTAGGTAAAGGGGCTCAAGTGGAAGCTATGTTTGCTTTGTTTGGACATAGTGCTAATCTTGATGCAAGATAGGTGCACGAATTGCATCAAACGTACCATATGCTTAGAAATATATTTGGAAGCACCCAATAGAACTCCTAGATGACGTATTTCATATAGAATCTCACTTCAGCCTCTTTGTAGATAGTGTTAGTTTCGGTGCAAGATAGGTACACGGTTTGTGCCTAATGCACCATAGGCTAAGAAACTATTTTGGACGCACGCGATGGTACTCCTTGGTGAAGAGGCTCATGTGGAATCTTGGTTCTATCTGTTTGGAGATAGTTCTAATCTTGATGCAAGATAGGTGCACGGTTTGCATGGAACATACCATATGCTCAAAAATCAATTGAACACACCCGATGGAACTGTAGATGCACATGATGGAACTACTAGATGAAGTGTATCATATGGAATCTCGCTTCGGTCCAATTGGAGATAGTATTAGTTTTGGTGCAAGATAGATGCCCAGTGCACCATAGGCTCAGAAATCGTTGTGGAAGTTGCCGATGGTACTCCTAGGTGAAGAGGCTCAAGTGAAAGCTCGGTTCGGTCTGTTTGGAGATAGTGCTAATCTTGATGAAAGATAGCAGTACGGTTTGCGTGGAACATACCATATTCTCATAAATCAATTTGGACGCACCCGATAGAACTCCTAGATCATGTGTGTCATATGGAATCTCGCTTCAATCTGTTTAGAGACAGTGTTAGTTTAGGTGCAAGATTGGTGCATGGTTTGCGCATAATGCACCGTAGGCTCAGAAACCATTATGGAAGCACCCGATGATAATCCTAGGTGAAGAGGCTCAAGTGGAAGGTCGGTTTGATCTGTTTGGAGATAGTGCTATTCTTGATGCAAGATAGGTGCACGGTTTGCATGGAACATACCGTATGCTAAGAAATCTATTTAGACGCATCCCAATAGAACTCCTAGATGACGTGTGATATAGAATCTCGCTTTGGTCTGTTTGGAGACAGAGTTAGTTTTGGTGCAAGATGGGTACACAGTTTGCGCCTAATGCATCATAGGCTAAGAAACCATTTTGGATGCACCCGATGATACTCCTAGGTAAAGGGGCTCAAGTGGAAGCTATGTTTGCTTTGTTTGGACATAGTGCTAATCTTGAAGCAAGATAGGTGCACGAATTGCATCAAACGTACCATATGCTTAGAAATATATTTGGAAGCACCCAATAGAACTCCTAGATGACGTATTTCATATAGAATCTCACTTCAGCCTCTTTGTAGATAGTGTTAGTTCCGGTGCAAGATAGGTACACGGTTTGTGCCTAATGCACCATAGGCTAAGAAACTATTTTGGACGCACGCGATGGTACTCCTTGGTGAAGAGGCTCATGTGGAATCTTGGTTCTGTCTGTTTGGAGATAGTTCTAATCTTGATGCAAGATAGGTGCACGGTTTGCATGGAACATACCATATGCTCAAAAATCAATTTGAAC
Organism: Sorghum bicolor; assembly: GCF_000003195.3. Classification (NCBI taxonomy): domain Eukaryota; kingdom Viridiplantae; phylum Streptophyta; class Magnoliopsida; order Poales; family Poaceae; genus Sorghum; species Sorghum bicolor. The sequence goes on along the minus strand of NW_018396424.1, from coordinate 35,097 downwards.
ACACCCGATGGAACTGTAGATGCACCTGATGGAACTACTAGATGAAGTGTATCATATGGAATCTCGCTTCGGTCCAGTTGGAGATAGTATTAGTTTTGGTGCAAGATAGTTGCCCAGTGCACCATAGGCTCAGAAATCGTTGTGGAAGTTGCCGATGGTACTCCTAGGTGAAGAGGCTCAAGTGAAAGCTCGGTTCGGTCTGTTTGGAGATAGTTCTAATCTTGATGCAAGATAGGTGCACGGTTTGCATGGAACATACCATATGCTCAAAAATCAATTTGAACACACCCGATGGAACTGTAGATGCACCTGATAGAACTATTAGATGAAGTGTATCATATGGAATCTCGCTTCGGTCCAGTTGGAGATAGTATTAGTTTCGGTGCAAGATAGTTGCATGGTTTGTGCCCAGTGCACCATAGGCTCAGAAATCGTTGTGGAAGTTGCCGATGGTACTCCTAGGTGAAGAGGCTCAAGTGAAAGCTCGGTTCGGTCTGTTTGGAGATAGTGCTAATCTTGATGAAAGATAGCAGTACGGTTTGCGTGGAACATACCATATTCTCATAAATCAATTTGGACGCACACGATAGAACTCCTAGATCATGTGTGTCATATGGAATCTCGCTTCAATCTGTTTAGAGACAGTGTTAGTTTAGGTGCAAGATTGGTGCATGGTTTGCGCATAATGCACCGTAGGCTCAGAAACCATTATGGAAGCACCCGATGATAATCCTAGGTGAAGAGGCTCAAGTGGAAGGTCGGTTCGATCTGTTTGGAGATAGTGCTATTCTTGATGCAAGATAGGTGCACGGTTTGCATGGAACATACCGTATGCTAAGAAATCTATTTAGACGCATCCCAATAGAACTCCTAGATGACGTGTCATATAGAATCTCGCTTTGATCTGTTTGGAGACAGAGTTAGTTTTGGTGCAAGATAGGTACACAGTTTGCGCCTAATGCATCATAGGCTAAGAAACCATTTTGGATGCACCCGATGATACTCCTAGGTAAAGGGGCTCAAGTGGAAGCTATGTTTGCTTTGTTTGGACATAGTGCTAATCTTGAAGCAAGATAGGTGCACGAATTGCATCAAACGTACCATATGCTTAGAAATATATTTGGAAGCACCCAATAGAACTCCTAGATGACGTATTTCATATAGAATCTCACTTCAGCCTCTTTGTAGATAGTGTTAGTTCCGGTGCAAGATAGGTACACGGTTTGTGCCTAATGCACCATAGGCTAAGAAACTATTTTGGACGCACGCGATTGTACTCCTTGGTGAAGAGGCTCATGTGGAATCTTGGTTCTGTCTGTTTGGAGATAGTTCTAATCTTGATGCAAGATAGGTGCACGGTTTGCATGGAACATACCATATGCTCAAAAATCAATTTGAACACACCCGATGGAAATGTAGATGCACCTGATGGAACTACTAGATGAAGTGTATCATATGGAATCTCGCTTCGGTCCAGTTGGAGATAGTATTAGTTTTGGTGCAAGATAGTTGCCCAGTGCACCATAGGCTCAGAAATCGTTGTGGAAGTTGCCGATGGTACTCCTAGGTGAAGAGGCTCAAGTGAAAGCTCGGTTCGGTCTGTTTGGAGATAGTGCTAATCTTGATGAAAGATAGCTGTACGGTTTGCGTGGAACATACCATATTCTCATAAATCAATTTGGACGCACCCGATAGAACTCCTAGATCATGTGTGTCATATGGAATCTCGCTTCAATCTGTTTAGAGACAGTGTTAGTTTAGGTGCAAGATTGGTGCATGGTTTGCGCATAATGCACCATAGGCTCAGAAAACATTATGGAAGCACCCGATGATAATCCTAGGTGAAGAGGCTCAAGTGGAAGGTCGGTTCGATCTGTTTGGAGATAGTGCTATTCTTGATGCAAGATAGGTGCACGGTTTGCATGGAACATACCGTATGCTAAGAAATCCATTTAGACGCATCCCAATAGAACTCCTAGATGACGTGTCATATAGAATCTCGCTTTGGTCTGTTTGGAGACAGAGTTAGTTTTGGTGCAAGATGGGTACACAGTTTGCGCCTAATGCATCATAGGCTAAGAAACTATTTTGGATGCACCCGATGATACTCCTAGGTAAAGGGGCTTAAGTGGAAGCTATGTTTGCTTTGTTTGGACATAGTGCTAATCTTGATGCAAGATAGGTGCACGAATTGCATCAAACGTACCATATGCTTAGAAATATATTTGGAAGCACCCAATAGAACTCCTAGATGACGTATTTCATATAGAATCTCACTTCAGCCTCTTTGTAGATAGTGTTAGTTTCGGTGCAAGATAGGTACACGGTTTGTGCCTAATGCACCATAGGCTAAGAAACTATTTTGGACGCACGCGATGGTACTCCTTGGTGAAGAGGCTCATGTGGAATCTTGGTTCTGTCTGTTTGGAGATAGTTCTAATCTTGATGCAAGATAGGTGCACGGTTTGCATGGAACATACCATATGCTCAAAAATCAATTTGAACACACCCGATGGAACTGTAGATGCACCTGATAGAACTACTAGATGAAGTGTATCATATGGAATCTCGCTTCGTTCCAGTTGGAGATAGTATTAGTTTCGGTGCAAGATAGTTGCATGGTTTGTGCCCAGTGCACCATAGGCTTAGAAATCGTTGTGGAAGTTCCCGATCGTGCTCCTAGGTGAAGAGGCTCAAGTGAAAGCTCGGTTCGGTCTGTTTGGAGATAGTGCTAATCTTGATGAAAGATAGGTGTACGGTTTGCGTGGAACATACCATATTCTCATAAATCAATTTGGACGCACCCGATAGAACTCCTAGATCATGTGTGTCATATCGAATCTCGCTTCAATCTGTTTAGAGACAGTGTTAGTTTAGGGGCAAGAATGGTGCATGGTTTGCGCATAATGCACCATAGGCTCAGAAACCATTATGGAAGCACCCGATGACAATCCTAGGTGAAGAGGTTCAAGTGGAAGATCGGTTCGATCTGTTTGGAGATAGTGCTATTCTTGATGCAAGATAGGTGCATGGTTTGCATGGAACATACCGTATGCTAAGAAATCCATTTAGACGCATCCCAATAGAACTCCTAGATGACGTGTCATATAGAATCTCGCTTTGGTCTGTTTGGAGACAGAGTTAGTTTTGGTGCAAGATAGGTACACAGTTTGCGCCTAATGCATCATAGGCTAAGAAACCATTGTGGATGCACCCGATGATACTCCTAGGTAAAGGGGCTCAAGTGGAAGCACAGTTTGCTTTGTTTGGACATAGTGCTAATCTTGATGCAAGATAGGTGCACAAATTGCATCGAACGTACCATATGCTTAGAAATATATTTGGAAGCACCCAATAGAACTCCTAGATGACGTATGTCATATAGAATCTCACTTCAGTCTCTTTGGAGATAGTGTTAGTTTCGGTGCAAGATAGGTACACGGTTTGTGCCTAATGCACCATAGGCTAAGAAACTATTTTGGACGCACGCGATGGTACTCCTTGGTGAAGAGGCTCATGTGGAATCTTGGTTCTGTCTGTTTGGAGATAGTTCTAATCTTGATGCAAGATAGGTGCACGGTTGCATGGAACATACCACATGCTCAGAAATCAATTTGGACACAGCCGATGGAACTGTAGATGCACCTGATGGAACTACAAGATGAAGTGTATCATATGGAATCTCGCTTCGGTCCAGTTGGAGATAGTATTAGTTTCGGTGCAAGATAGTTGCATGGTTTGTGCCCAGTGCACCATAGGCTCAAAAATCGTTGTGGAAGTTGCCGATGGTACTCCTAGGTGAAGAGGCTCAAGTGAAAGCTCGGTTCGGTCTATTTGGAGATAGTGCTAATCTTGATGAAAGATAGCTGTACGGTTTGCGTGGAACATACCATATTCTCATAAATCAATTTGGACGCACCCGATAGAACTCCAAAATCATGTGTGTCATATGGAATCTCGCTTCAATCTGTTTAGAGACAGTGTTAGTTTAGGTGCAAGATTGGTGCATGGTTTGCGCATAATGCACCGTAGGCTCAGAAACCATTATGGAAGCACCCGATGATAATCCTAGGTGAAGAGGCTCAAGTGGAAGGTCGGTTCGATCTGTTTAGAGATAGTGCTATTCTTGATGCAAGATAGGTGCACGGTTTGCGTGGAACATACCGTATGCTAAGAAATCCATTTAGACGCATCCCAATAGAACTCCTAGATGACGTGTCATATAGAATCTCGCTTTGGTCTGTTTGGAGACAGAGTTAGTTTTGGTGCAAGATGGGTACACAGTTTGCGCCTAATGCATCATAGGCTAAGAAACTATTTTGGATGCACCCGATGATACTCCTAGGTAAAGGGGCTTAAGTGGAAGCTATGTTTGCTTTGTTTGGACATAGTGCTAATCTTGATGCAAGATAGGTGCACGAATTGCATCAAACGTACCATATGCTTAGAAATATATTTGGAAGCACCCAATAGAACTCCTAGATGACGTATTTCATATAGAATCTCACTTCAGCCTCTTTGTAGATAGTGTTAGTTTCGGTGCAAGATAGGTACACGGTTTGTGCCTAATGCACCATAGGCTAAGAAACTATTTTGGACGCACGCGATGGTACTCCTTGGTGAAGAGGCTCATGTGGAATCTTGGTTCTGTCTGTTTGGAGATAGTTCTAATCTTGATGCAAGATAGGTGCACGGTTTGCATGGAACATACCATATGCTCAAAAATCAATTTGAACACACCCGATGGAACTGTAGATGCACCTGATGGAACTACTAGATGAAGTGTATCATATGGAATCTCGCTTCGGTCCAGTTGGAGATAGTATTAGTTTCGGTGCAAGATAGTTGCATGGTTTGTGCCCAGTGCACCATAGGCTTAGAAATCGTTGTGGAAGTTCCCGATCGTACTCCTAGGTGAAGAGGCTCAAGTGAAAGCTCGGTTCGGTCTGTTTGGAGATAGTGCTAATCTTGATGAAAGATAGGTGTACGGTTTGCGTGGAACATACCATATTCTCATAAATCAATTTGGACGCACCCGATAGAACTCCAAAATCATGTGTGTCATATCGAATCTCGCTTCAATCTGTTTAGAGACAGTGTTAGTTTAGGTGCAAGAATGGTGCATGGTTTGCGCACAATGCACCATAGGCTCAGAAACCATTATGGAAGCACCCGATGACAATCCTAGGTGAAGAGGTTCAAGTGGAAGATCGGTTCGATCTGTTTGGAGATAGTGCTATTCTTGATGCAAGATAGGTGCACGGTTTGCATGGAACATACCGTATGCTAAGAAATCCATTTAGACGCATCCCAATAGAACTCCTAGATGACGTGTCATATAGAATCTCGTTCTGGTCTGTTTGGAGACAGAGTTAGTTTTGGTGCAAGATAGGTACACAGTTTGCGCCTAATGCATCATAGGCTAAGAAACCATTGTGGATGCACCCGATGATACTCCTAGGTAAAGGGGCTCAAGTGGAAGCTCAGTTTGCTTTGTTTGGACATAGTGCTAATCTTGATGCAAGATAGGTGCACGAATTGCATCGAACGTACCATATGCTTAGAAATATATTTGGAAGCACCCAATAGAACTCCTAGATGACGTATGTCATATAGAATCTCACTTCAGTCTCTTTGGAGATAGTGTTAGTTTCGGTGCAAGATAGGTACACGGTTTGTGCCTAATGCACCATAGGCTAAGAAACTATTTTGGACGCACGCGATGGTACTCCTTGGTGAAGAGGCTCATGTGGAATCTTGGTTCTGTCTGTTTGGAGATAGTTCTAATCTTGATGCAAGATAGGTGCACGGTTTGCATGGAACATACCATATGCTCAGAAATCAATTTGGACACACCCGATGGAACTGTAGATGCACCTGATGGAACTACTAGATGAAGTGTATCATATGGAATCTCGCTTCGGTCCAGTTGGAGATAGTATTAGTTTCGGTGCAAGATAGTTGCATGGTTTGTGCCCAGTGCACCATAGGCTCAGAAATCGTTGTTGAAGTTGCCGATGCTACTCCTAGGTGAAGAGGCTCAAGTAAAGCTCGGTTCGGTCTGTTTGGAGATAGTGCTAATCTTGATGAAAGATAGGTGTACGGTTTGCGTGGAACATACCATATTCTCATAAATCAATTTGGACGCACCCGATAGAACTCCTAGGTCATGTGTATCATATGGAATCTCGCTTCAATCTGTTTAGAGACAGTGTTAGTTTAGGTGCAAGATTGGTGCATGGTTTGCGCACAATGCACCATAGGCTTAGAAACCATTATGGAAGCACCCGATGATAATCCTAGGTGAAGAGGCTCAAGTGGAAGGTCGGTTCGATCTGTTTGGAGATAGTGCTATTCTTGATGCAAGATAGGTGCACGGTTTGCATGGAACATACCATATGCTAAGAAATCCATTTAGCATCCCAATAGAACTCCTAGATGACGTGTCATATAGAATCTCGCTTTGGTCTGTTTGGAGACAGAGTTAGTTTTGGTGCAAGATAGGTACACAGTTTGCACCTAATGCATCATAGGCTAAGAAACCATTTTGGATGCACCCGATGATACTCCTAGGTAAAGGGGCTCAAGTGGAAGCTCAGTTTGCTTTGTTTGGACATAGTGCTAATTTTGATGCAAGCTAGGTGCACGAATTGCATGGAACGTACCATATGCTTAGAAATATATTTGGAAGCACCCAATAGAACTCCTAGATCACGTATGTCATATAGAATCTCACTTCAGTCTCTTTGGAGATAGTGTTAGTTTTGGTGCAAGATAGGTACACGGTTTGTGCCTAATGCACCATAGGCTAAGAAACTATTTTGGACGCACGCGATGGTACTCCTTGGTGAAGAGGCTCATGTGGAATCTTGGTTCTGTCTGTTTGGAGATAGTTCTAATCTTGATGCAAAATAGGTGCACGGTTTGCATGGAACATACCATATGCTTAGAAATCAATTTGAACACACCCGATGGAACTGTAGATGCACCTGATGGAACTACTAGATGAAGTGTATCATATGGAATCTCGCTTCGGTCCAGTTGGAGATAGTATTAGTTTCGGTGCAAGATAGTTGCATGGTTTGTGCCCAGTGCACCACAGGCTTAGAAATCGTTGTGGAAGTTCCCGATCGTACTCCTAGGTGAAGAGGCTCAAGTGAAAGCTCGGTTCGGTCTGTTTGGAGATAGTGCTAATCTTGATGAAAGATAGGTGTACGGTTTGCGTGGAACATACCATATTCTCATAAATCAATTTGGACGCACCCGATAGAACTCCTAGATCATGGGTGTCATATCGAATCTCGCTTCAATCTGTTTAGAGACAGTGTTAGTTTAGGTGCAAGAATGGTGCATGGTTTGCGCATAATGCACCATAGGCTCAGAAACCATTATGGAAGCACCTGATGACAATCCTAGGTGAAGAGGTTCAAGTGGAAGGTCGGTTCGATCTGTTTGGAGATAGTGCTATTCTTGATGCAAGATAGGTGCACGGTTTGCATGGAACGTACCATATGCTTAGAAATATATTTGGAAGCACCCAATAGAACTCTTAGATGACGTATGTCATATAGAATCTCACTTCAGTCTCTTTGGAGATAGTGTTAGTTTCGGTGCAAGATAGGTACACGGTTTGTGCCTAATGCACCATAGGCTAAGAAACTATTTTGGACGCACGCGATGGTACTCCTTGGTGAAGAGGCTCATGTGGAATCTTGGTTCTGTCTGTTTGGAGATAGTTCTAATCTTGATGCAAGATAGGTGCACGGTTTGCATGGAACATACCATATGCTCAGAAATCAATTTGGACACACCCGATGGAACTGTAGATGCACCTGATGGAACTACTAGATGAAGTGTATCATATGGAATCTCGCTTCGGTCCAGTTGGAGATAGTATTAGTTTCGGTGCAAGATAGTTGCATGGTTTGTGCCCAGTGCACCATAGGCTCAGAAGTCGTTGTTGAAGTTGCCGATGCTACTCCTAGGTGAAGAGGCTCAAGTAAAGCTCGGTTCGGTCTGTTTGGAGATAGTGCTAATCTTGATGAAAGATAGGTGTACGGTTTGCGTGGAACATACCATATTCTCATAAATCAATTTGGACGCACCCGATAGAACTCCTAGGTCATGTGTATCATATGGAATCTCGCTTCAATCTGTTTAGAGACAGTGTTAGTTTAGGTGCAAGAATGGTGCATGGTTTGCGCATAATGCACCATACCTCTCAGAAACCATTATGGAACCTCCCGATGACAATCCTAGGTGAAGAGGTTCAAGGGAAGATCGGTTTGATCTGTTTGGAGATAGTGGCTATTCTTGATGCAAGATAGGTGCACGTTTTGCATGGAACATACCGTATGCTAAGAAATCCATTTAGACGCATCCCAATAGAACTCCCTAGATGACGTGTCATATAGAATCTCGTTCTGGTCTGTTTGGAGACAGAGTTAATTTTGGTGCAAGATAGGTACACAGTTTGCGCCTAATGCATCATAGGCTAAGAAACCATTGTGGATGCACCCGATGATACTCCTAGGTAAAGGGGCTCAAGTGGAAGCTCAGTTTGCTTTGTTTGGACATAGTGCTAATCTTGATGCAAGATAGGTGCACGAATTGCATCGAACGTACCATATGCTTAGAAATACATTTGGAAGCACCCAATAGAACTCCTAGATGACGTATGTCATATAGAATCTCACTTCAGTCTCTTTGGAGATAGTGTTAGTTTCGGTGCAAGATAGGTACACGGTTTGTGCCTAATGCACCATAGGCTAAGAAACTATTTTGGACGCACGCGATGGTACTCCTTGGTGAAGAGGCTCAGGTGGAATCTTGGTTCTGTCTGTTTGGAGATAGTTCTAATCTTGATGCAAGATAGGTGCACGGTTTGCATGGACTATACCATATGCTCAGAAATCAATTTGGACACACCCGATGGAACTGTAGATGCACCTGATGGAACTACTAGATGAAGTGTATCATATGGAATCTCGCTTCGGTCCAGTTGGAGATAGTATTAGTTTCGGTGCAAGATAGTTGCATGGTTTGTGCCCAGTGCACCATAGGCTCAGAAATCGTTGTTGAAGTTGCCGATGGTACTCCTAGGTGAAGAGGCTCAAGTAAAGCTCGGTTCGGTCTGTTTGGAGATAGTGCTAATCTTGATGAAAGATAGGTGTACGGTTTGCGTGGAACATACCATATTCTCATAAATCAATTTGGACGCACCCGATAGAACTCCCAGGTCATGTGTATCATATGGAATCTCGCTTCAATCTGTTTAGAGACAGTGTTAGTTTAGGTGCAAGATTGGTGCATGGTTGGCGCACAATGCACCATAGGCTTAGAAACCATTATGGAAGCACCCGATGATAATCCTAGGTGAAGAGGCTCAAGTGGAAGGTCGGTTCGATCTGTTTGGAGATAGTGCTATTCTTGATGCAAGATAGGTGCACGGTTTGCATGGAACATACCATATGCTAAGAAATCCATTTAGCATCCCAATAGAACTCCTAGATGACGTGTCATATAGAATCTCGCTTTGGTCTGTTTGGAGACAGAGTTAGTTTTGGTGCAAGATAGGTACACAGTTTGCGCCTAATGCATAATAGGCTAAGAAACCATTTTGGATGCACCCGATGATACTCCTAGGTAAAGGGGCTGAAGTGGAAGCTCAGTTTGCTTTGTTTGGACATAGTGCTAATCTTGATGCAAGCTAGGTGCACGAATTGCATGGAACGTACCATATGCTTAGAAATATATTTGGAAGCACCCAATAGAACTCCTAGATCACGTATGTCATATAGAATCTCACTTCAGTCTCTTTGGAGATAGTGTTAGTTTCGGTGCAAGATAGGTACACGGTTTGTGCCTAATGCACCATAGGCTAAGAAACTATTTTGGACGCACGCGATGGTACTCCTTGGTGAAGAGGCTCATGTGGAATCTTGGTTCTGTCTGTTTGGAGATAGTTCTAATCTTGATGTAAGATAGGTGCACGGTTTGCATGGAACATACCATATGCTTAGAAATCAATTTGGACACACCCGATGGAACTGTAGATGCACCTGATGGAACTACTAGATGAAGTGTATCATATGGAATCTCGCTTCAGCCCAGTTGGAGATAGTATTAGTTTTGGTGCAAGATAGTTGCATGGTCTGTGCCCTGTCCACCATAGGCTCAGAAATCGTTGTGGAAGTTCCCGATAGTACTCCTAGGTGAAGAGGCTCAAGTGAAAGCTCGGTTCGGTCTGTTTGGAGATACTGCTAATCTTGATGAAAGATCGGTGTACGGTTTGCGTGGAACATACCATATTCTCATAAATCAATTTGGACGCACCCGATAGAACTCCTATATCATGTGTGTCATATGAAATCTCGCTTCAATCTGTTTAGAGACAGTGTTAGTTTAGGTGCAAGATTGGTGCATGGTTTGCGCATAATGCACCATAGGCTCAGAAACCATTATGGAAGCACCCGATGATAATCCTAGGTGAAGAGGCTCAAGTGGAAGGTCCGTTCGATCTGTTTGGAGGTAGTGCTAATCTTGATGCAAGATAGGTGCACGGTTTGCATGGAACATACCATATGCTAAGAAATCCATTTGGACGCACCCCAATAGAACTCCTAGATGATATGTGTCATATAAAATCTCGCTTTGGTCTGTTTGGAGACAGTTAGTTTTGGTGCAAGATAGGTTCACAGTTTTTGCCTAATGCATCATAGGCTAAGAAACAATTTTGGATGCACCCAATGATACTCCTGGGTAAAAGGGCTCAAGTGGAAGCTCAGTTTGCTTTTGTTTGGAGATAGTGCTAATCTTGATGCAAGATAGGTGCACGAATTGCATGGAACGTAACGTATGCTTAGAAATATATTTGGAAACACCCAATAGAACTCCTAGATGACCTATTTCATATAGAATCTCACTTCAGCCTCTTTGTAGATAGTGTTAGTTTCGGTGCAAGATAGGTACACGGTTTGTGCCTAATGCACCATAGGCTAAGAAACTATTTTGGACGCACGCGATGGTACTCCTTGGTGAAGAGGCTCATGTGGAATCTTGGTTCTGTCTGTTTGGAGATAGTTCTAATCTTGATGCAAGATAGGTGCACGGTTTGCATGGAACATACCATATGCTCAAAAATCAATTTGAACACACCCGATGGAACTGTAGATGCACCTGATAGAACTACTAGCTGAAGTGTATCATATGGAATCTCGCTTCGGTCCAGTTGGAGATAGTATTAGTTTCGGTGCAAGATAGTTGCATGGTTTGTGCCCAGTGCACCATAGGCTTAGAAATCGTTGTGGAAGTTCCCGATCGTACTCCTAGGTGAAGAGGCTCAAGTGAAAGCTCGGTTCGGTCTGTTTGGAGATAGTGCTAATCTTGATGAAAGATAGGTGTACGGTTTGCGTGGAACATACCATATTCTCATAAATCAATTTGGACGCACCCGATAGAACTCCTAGATCATGTGTGTCATATCGAATCTCGCTTCAATCTGTTTAAAGATAGTGTTAGTTTAGGTGCAAGAATGGTGCATGGTTTGCGCATAATGCACCATAGGCTCAGAAACCATTATGGAAGCACCCGATGACAATCCTAGGCGAAGAGGTTCAAGTGGAAGGTCGGTTCGATCTGTTTGGAGATAGTGCTATTCTTGATGCAAGATCTTTGCACGGTTTACATGGAACATACCATATGCTAAGAAATCCATTTAGACGCATCCCAATAGA
>NW_018396424.1:21895-23055 GCF_000003195.3 Sorghum bicolor | reverse complement strand
GCAGTACGGTTTGCGTGGAACATACCATATTCTCATAAATCAATTTGGACGCACCCGATAGAACTCCTAGATCATGTGTGTCATATGGAATCTCGCTTCAATCTGTTTAGAGACAGTGTTAGTTTAGGTGCAAGATTGGTGCATGGTTTGCGCATAATGCACCGTAGGCTCAGAAACCATTATGGAAGCACCCGATGATAATCCTAGGTGAAGAGGCTCAAGTGGAAGGTCGGTTTGATCTGTTTGGAGATAGTGCTATTCTTGATGCAAGATAGGTGCACGGTTTGCATGGAACATACCGTATGCTAAGAAATCTATTTAGACGCATCCCAATAGAACTCCTAGATGACGTGTGATATAGAATCTCGCTTTGGTCTGTTTGGAGACAGAGTTAGTTTTGGTGCAAGATAGGTACACAGTTTGCGCCTAATGCATCATAGGCTAAGAAACCATTTTGGATGCACCCGATGATACTCCTAGGTAAAGGGGCTCAAGTGGAAGCTATGTTTGCTTTGTTTGGACATAGTGCTAATCTTGAAGCAAGATAGGTGCACGAATTGCATCAAACGTACCATATGCTTAGAAATATATTTGGAAGCACCCAATAGAACTCCTAGATGACGTATTTCATATAGAATCTCACTTCAGTCTCTTTGGAGATAGTGTTAGTTTCGGTGCAAGATAGGTACACGGTTTGTGCCTAATGCACCATAGGCTAAGAAACTATTTTGGACGCACGCGATGGTACTCCTTGGTGAAGAGGCTCATGTGGAATCTTGGTTCTGTCTGTTTGGAGATAGTTCTAATCTTGATGTAAGATAGGTGCACGGTTTGCATGGAACATACCATATGCTTAGAAATCAATTTGGACACACCCGATGGAACTGTAGATGCACCTGATGGAACTACTAGATGAAGTGTATCATATGGAATCTCGCTTCAGCCCAGTTGGAGATAGTATTAGTTTTGGTGCAAGATAGTTGCATGGTCTGTGCCGTGTCCACCATAGGCTCAGAAATCGTTGTGGAACTTCCCGATGGTACTCCTAGGTGAAGAGGCTCAAGTGAAAGCTCGGTTCGGTCTGTTTGGAGATACTGCTAATCTTGATGAAAGATCGGTCGTACGGTTTGCGTGGAACATACCATATTCTCATAATCAAT
>NW_018396424.1:0-11786 GCF_000003195.3 Sorghum bicolor | reverse complement strand
TGCTTCTGTCTGTTTGGAGATAGTCTAATCTTGATGCAAGATAGTTGCACGATTTGCGTGGAACATACCATATGCTCAGAGATCAATTTGGACACACCCGATGGAACTGTAGATGCACCCGATGGAACTACTAGACGAAGTGTATCATATGAAATCTTGTTTCGATCCAGTTGGAGATAGTATATGTTTCGGTGCAAGATAGTTGCATGGTTTGTGCCCAGTGCACCATAGGCTCAGAAATCGTTGTGGAAGTTCCCAATGGTACTCCTATGTGAAGAGGCTCAATGGAAAGCTCGGTTCGGTCTGTTTGGAGATAGTGCTAATCTTGATGCAAGATATGTGTACAGTTTTCATGGAACGTATCATATTCTCGGAAATCAATTTGGACGCACCTGATAGAACTGCTAGATTATGTGTGTCATATGGAATCTTGCTTCAATATGTTTAGGGACAGTGTTAGTTTAGGTGCAAGATTGGTGCATGGTTTGCGCATAATGCACCAAAGGCTCAGAAACCATTATGGTACTCCTAGGTGAAGAGGCTCATGTAAAAGCACGGTTCGGTCTGTTTGGAGATAGTGCTAATCTTGATGCAAGATAGGTGTATGGTTTGCAAGGAATGTACCATATTCTTAGAAATCAATTTGGACGCACCCGATAGAACTCCTAGATCATGTGTGTCATATGGAATCTCGCTTCAATCTGTTTGGAAACAGTGTTAGTTTAGGTGCAAGATTGGTGCATGGTTTGCGCATAATGCACCATAGGCTTATAAGCCATTATGGAAGCACCCGATGATAATCCTAAGTGAAGAGGCTCAAGTGGAATGTCGGTTCGATCTGTATGGAGATAGTGCTAATCTTAATGCAAGATAGGTGCACGGTTTGCATGGAACATACCATATGCTAAGAAATTTATTTGGACACACACTAATAGAACTCCTAGATGACATGTGTCATATGGAATCTCGCTTCGGTCTGTTTGGAGACAGAGTTAGTTTTGGTGCAAGATAGGTGCACATTTTGCGCCTAATGCATCATAGGCTAAGAAACCATTTTGGATGCACCCGATGATACTCCTGGGTAAAGGGGCTCAAGTGGAAGCTCAGTTTGCTTTTGTGTTGGAGATAGTGCTAATCTTGGTGCAAGATAGGTGCACGAATTGCATGGAACATACTATATGCTTATAAATATATTTGGAAGCACCGAATAGAACTCCTAGATGACGTGTGTCATATAGAATCTCACTTTGGTCTCTTTGGAGATAGTGTTAGTTTCGGTGCAAGATAGGTACATGGTTTGTGCCTAATGCACCTTAGGCTAAGAAACTATTTTGGATGCACACGATGGTACTCCTTGGTGAAGAGGCTCAAGTGGAATCTTGGTTCTATCTGTTTGGAGATTGTTCTAATCTTGATGCAAGATAGGTGCACGGTTTACATGGAACATACCATATGCTAGGAAATCAATTTGGACAAACCCGATGGAACTGTAGATGCACCCGATGGAACTACTAGATGAAGTGTATCATATGGAATCTCGCTTCGGTCCAGTTGGAGATAGTATTAGTTTCGGTGCAAGATTGTTGCATGGTTTGAGCCCAGTGCACCATAGGCTCATAAATCATTATGGAAGCACCCGATGATAATCCTAGGTGAAGAGGCCCAAGTGGAAGGTCGGTTCGATCTGTTTGGAGATAGTGCTAATCTTGATGCAAGATAGGTGCACGGTTTGCATGGAACATACCATATGCTAAGAAATCCATTTGGACGCACCCCAATAGAACTCCTAGATGACATATGTCATATGGAATCTCGCTTCGGTCAGTTTGGAGACAGAGTTAGTTTTGCTGCAAGATAGGTACACAGTTTGTGCCTAATGCATCATAGGCTAAGAAACCATTTTGGATGCACCCGAGATACTCTTGGGTAAAGGGGCTCAAGTGGAAGCTCAGTTTGCTTTTGTTTGGAGACAGTGCTAATCTTGATGCAAGATAGATGCACGAATTGCATCGAACGTACTATATGCTTAGAAATATATTTGGAAGCACCCAATAGAACTCCTAGATGACGTGTGTCATATAGAATCTCACTTCGGTCTCTTTGTATATAGTGTTAGTTTTGGTGCAAGATAGGTACACGGTTTGTGCCTAATGCACCATAGGCTAAGAAACTATTTTGGACGCACAAGATTGTACACCTTGGTGAAGAGGCTCAAGTGGAATCTTGGTTCTGTCTGTCTGGAGATTGTTCTAATCTTGATGTAAGATAGGTGCACGGTTTGCATGGAACATACCTTATGCTCAGAAATCAATTTGGACACACCCGATGGAACTGTAGATGCACCCGATGGAGCTACTAGATGAATTGTATCATATGGAATCTCGCTTTAGTCCAGTTGGAGATAGTATTAGTTTCGGTGCAAGATAGGTGCATGGTTTGTGCCCAGTGCACCACAGGATCAGAAACCATTGTGGAAGTTCCCAATGGTACTTCTAGGTGAAGGGCCTCAAGTGAAAGCTCGGTTTGGTCTGTTTGGAGATAGTGCCAATCTTGATGCAAGATAGGTGTACGTTTGCATGGAACGTACCATATTCTCGGAAATCAATTTAGACACACCCGATAGAACTCCTAGATCATGTGTGTCATGTAGAATCTTGCTTCAATCTATTCGGATACAATGTTAGTTTAGGTGCAAGATTGGTGCATGGTTTGCGCATAATGCACCATAGGCTCAGAAACCATTATGGAAGCACCCGATAATACTCCTAGGTGAAGAGGCTCAAGTCGAAGGTCGGTTCGATCTGTTTGGAGATAGTGCTAATCTTGATGGAAGATAGGTGCACGGTTTGAATGGAACATACCATATGCTAAGAAATCCATTTGGATGCACCCCAATAGAACTCGTAGATGACATGTGTCATATGGAATCTCGCTTCGGTCTATTTGGAGACAGAGTTAGTTTTGGTGCAAGATAGATACACGGTTTGTGCCTAATGCATCATAGGCTAAGAAACCATTTTGGATGCATCCGATGATACTTCTGGGTAAAGAGGCTCAAGTGGAAGCTCAGTTTGGTTTGTTTGGATATAGTGCTAATCTTGATGCAAGATAGGTGCACGAATTGCATGGAACGAACCATATGCTTAGAAATCTATTTAGAAGCACCCAATAGAACTCCTAGATGATGTGTGTCATATGGAATCTCACTTCAGTCTGTGTGGAGAAAGTGTTAGTTTCGGTGCAAGATAGGTACACGATTTGACCATTTTGGACGCACGTGATGGTATCCTAGGTAAAGGGGCTCAAGTGGAAGCTCGGTTTGAGATAGTGATGATCTTGATGCAAGATAGGTGCACGAATTGCATAGAACATCCCATATGCTTAGAAATCTATTTGGAAGCACCCAATAGAACTCCTAGATGACGTATGTCATATAGAATCCCACTTCGGTCTCTTTGGAGATAGTGTTAGTTTTGGTGCAAGATAGGTACAAGGTTTGTGCCTAATGCACCATAGGCTAAGAAACCATTTTGGACGCACGTGATATTACTCCTAGGTAAAGGGGCTCAAGTGGAAGCTCGGTTTGGAGATAGTGCTAATCTTGATGGATGATTTATTGAACGGTTTGCATGGAACATTCCATATGCTCGGAAATCAATTTCGACACACCCGATAGAAGTCCTAGATAATGTGTGTCATATAGAATCTCGCTTCGGTCCGTTTGGAGACAATGTTAGTATCAGTGCAAGATAGGTACACGGTTTGTGCCTAATGCACCATAAGCTCACACACCATTGTGGAAGCACCCGATGATACTCCTAGGTGAAGAGGTTGATGTGGAAGCTCGGTTCGATCTGTTTGGAGATAGTGCTAATCTTGATGTAAGATAGGTGCACGTTTTGCATGTAACATACCATATGCCTAGAAATTAATTTATACGCACCCAATAGAACTCTTAGATGATGTGTGTCATATGGAGTCTCACTTTGGTCTATTTAGAGACAATGTTAGTTTCAGTGCAAGATAGGTGCACGGTTTGCGCCTAATGCACCATAGGGTCGAAACCATTGTGGAAGCACCCGATTGTACTCCTAGGTGAAGAGGCTCAAGTGAAAGCTCGGTTTGGTCTGTTTCGATATAGTGCTAATCTTGATGCAAGATAGGTGCATGGTTTGCATGGAACATACCATATGCTCGGAAATCAATTTGGACACACCCGATAGAACTCCTAAATGATGTGCGTCATATGGAATTTTGCTTTGGTCCATTTGGAGATAGTGTTAGTTTTGGTGCAAGATAGGTGCACGGTTTGCACCTAATGCACCATAGTCTAAGAAACCATTTTGGTCGCACCCGGTGGTACTCCTTGGTGAAGAGGCTCAAGTGGGTTTGGTCTGTTTGGAGATAGTTCTCATCTTAATGTATGATAGGCGCACGATTTGTATGGAACGTACCATATGCTTAGAAATCAATGTGGACACACCCGATGGAACTGCTAGGGGCACCCGATGGAACTACTAGCTGAAGTTTGTCATGTGGAATCTCACTTCGGTCCAGTTGAAGATAGTATATTCACAAAAATCAATTTGGACGCACCCGATAGAATTCCTAGATGACGTGTGTCATATTGTATCTCGCTTTGGTCCGTTTGGAGATAGTGTTAGTTTAGGTGCAAGATTGGTGCACGATTTTTGCATGATGCATCATAGCCTTAGAAACTATTGTGGATGCACCCAATGATACTCCTAGGTGAAGAGGCTCAAGTAGAAGCTTGGTTCGATTTGTTTGGAGATAGTACTAATCTTGATGCAAGATAGGTGCACGGTTTGCAAGGAACGTACCATATGCTCAAAAATCCATTTGGACACACCCAATAGAACTCCTAGATGACATGTGCCATACGGAATCTCGCTTCAGTCTATTTGGACACATAGTTAGTTTTGGTGCAAGATAGGTACACGGTTTGTGCCTAATGCATCTTAGGCTAAGAAACTATTTTGGATGCACCCGATGATACTCCTAGGTAAAGGTGCTCAAGTGGAAGCTCAGTTGTTTGTTTGGATATAGTGCTAATCTTGATGCAAGATAGGTGCACGAATTGCATGGAACATACCATATGCTTAGAAATATATTTGGAAGCACCCAGTGGAACTCCTATATGATGTGTGTCATATAGAATCTCACTTTGGTCTCTTTGGAGATAGAGTTAGTTTTTGTGCAAGATAGGTACACAGTTTGTGCCTATTGCACCATAGGCTACTCCACAATGAGATACGTGACAACCTCATCGAGGCCTACATCGACGACGTTGTCATCAAAACCAGGGACACAAGCACCCTGATCGACAACTTAGACCGCACTTTTAAAGCGCTAAATAAATACAAGTGCAAGCTTAACCCCAAAAAATGCATCTTCGGGGTTCCCTCTGGTATACTGCTCAGCAACGTCGTCAGTACGATGGCATACGGCCAAACCCCTCAAAAGTCAAGGCAGTGCTCGATATGCGACCACCCAGGAATGTCAAAGACGTTCAAAAGCTCACGGGGTGCATGGCAGCTCTCAGCCGGTTTATCTCTAGGCTGGGGGCAATGCTCCTCTATATAGCAGCAACTGATCGGGTCGTTTCCACGGTGCTTGTGGTCGAGCGGGATGAACCAGGCCACGTCTACAAAGTCCAGAGACCTTCGTACTCGGCGACATTGTTGGATGCCGGGAAGAGGATCCGAAGGACGTAGCGTTGTTTGTCCTTGTTTGCTGAAATGAAAAGGATGCCGGCACCAGCGCCATTGATGTTTAAAGACCCGTCGAAGAATATCGACTAGTGATCGAAGATATCTGGTGAGGGAGGTGTGCCCAGTGCACCATAGGCTCAGAAATCGTTGTGGAAATTCCCTATGGTACTCCTAGGTGAAGAGGCTCAAGTGAAAGTTTGGTTTGGTCTATTTGGAGATAGTGCTAATCTCGATGAAAGATAGGTGTACGGTTTGCATGGAACGTACCATATTCTTAGAAATCAATTTGGGCGCACCTGATAGAACTCTTAGATCATGTGTGTCATATGGAATCTCGCTTCAATCTGTTTGGAGACGGTGTTAGTTTAGGTGCAAGATTGGTGCATGGTTTGCGCATAATGCACCGTAGGCTCAGAAACCATTATGGAAGCACCCCATGATAATCCTAGGTGAAGAGGCTCAAGTGGAAGGTCGGTTCGATCTGTTTGGAGATAGTGCTAATCTTGATGCAAGATAGGTGCACGTTTTGCATGGAACATACCATATGCTAAGAAATCCATTTGGACGCACCCCAATAGAACTCCTAGATGACATGTGTCATATAGAATCTCGCTTTGGTCTGTTTGGAGACAGAGTTAGTTTTGGTGCAAGATAGGTACACAGTTTGCGCCTAATGCATCATAGGCTAAGAAACCATTTTGGATGCACCCAATGATACTCCTGGGTAAAGGGGCTCAAGTGGAAGCTCAGTTTGCTTTGTTTGGAGATAGTGCTAATCTTGATGCAAAGGTTCACGAATTGCATCGAACGTACCATATGCTTCGAAATATATTTGGAAGCACCCAATAGAACTCCTAGATGACGTGTGTCATATAGAATCTCACTTCGGTCTCTTTGGAGATAGTGTTAGTTTCGGTGCAAGATAGGTACACGATTTGTGCCTAATGCACCATAGGCTAAGAAAATATTTTGGACGCATGCAATGGTACTCCTTGGTGAAAGCCCTATTTGGTTTTGGATAATTGATGGAACCCTAGTACTAACCTCTATACTAAGTGTGTGTAGACTAAATGATGTTGGTACATGCCAAGTTATGGAGCAAGAGATGATCACGGTGATGATGGTGATGACCACAAGATGATCAAGTGCTCAACATGGAAAAGAAGAAAGAGAAAAACAAAATCCTATGGAGATCAAGGCAAAGGTATTGCTTAGGATTTTGGTTTTGGTGATCAAGACACCATAGAGGGTGTGATCACATTTAGGATAGATAGCCGTACTATAAAGAGGGGAATTCTTTGGCTAAGCGGTTATCGAGTGCCACTAGGTTTCATTGTTCATGTGCATGCATTTAGAACCTAGTGAGCTAACTTAACTCCTTCAAAGAAAATGGTTGTGAAAATGCTAACACACGTGCCCACTTGTTGGTACACACGTTGTGGTGTTGGCACACTTTGAGAAGGAGGTGGAGTTTGAAGAGTAGAGAGAGGATGGGTTTCGGCGCTTTTCGAGAAAATAAAGTGCATATTTTCTATTGCGCCGGTGGGAAATTTGGAGTAGTCGCGGGAGTGTTTCTCGCTGAGAAATCACTCACCGGACGCTGGCTTCTGGAGCACCGGACGCTGCGTCTGAGCGTCCGGTGCAGACAGTGCCTGGCCCAGTTAGGGTAAGGCACCGGATGATAGGCACCGGACGCTGGCTTGAGCGTCCGGTGGTGCGCGTCCGGTGTGCGGGCGTTTTGTGACCCTCTCTGCGCATGGGGTCCGGTGAGCACTGGACGCTAAGGGTGCGTCCGGTGACCCTGCAAGTTTGCGGAGCTCTCTGTGCACGGGTCCGGTGCTAACTTGCTCAAGCGTCCGGTGCTCTACAGGTTACCGTTAGACTCTGACACGCGGCTG
The DNA here is from genome assembly GCF_000003195.3 of Sorghum bicolor. Lineage (NCBI taxonomy): Eukaryota > Viridiplantae > Streptophyta > Magnoliopsida > Poales > Poaceae > Sorghum > Sorghum bicolor. The sequence continues at coordinate 4,156 of NW_018396424.1, read as the reverse complement.
ATGTTGGAGCACCAGACGCAGGTGTTGAGCGTCCAGTGCCCCTTTAAGAGCGTCCGGTGACCCCGAGTTTTGCCCAGTGAAAGAGTCAACGGCTCTATTTGTTTGAGGGGCTATAAATACGTGTTTGGCCTGCTTAGGGCTCATACTCTTGGCATTCTAACATACTTGACATCCTTGTGAGCCTAAGCAAACACCTCCCACTCATCTCCTTCATAGATTAAACATCTTTGTGAGATTGGGAGTGATTCCAAGTGCATTTGCTTGAGTCATTGCATCTAGTGGCACTTCGGGATCGATTTGGCTGCGGTTTTCTTGTTACTCTTGGTGGTTGCCGCCACCTAGACGGCTTGGAGCAGCGGAGGAGTATTGGCACGAGTTGGTGATTGTTCGTGGCCATCTCCCGGTGATTGTGAGGGGTCTTGTGCCTTCCCGGGCGGAGAGCCGAAAGGTAACTCTAGTGGATTGCTCGTGTCATTGAGTTACCTCACTTGTGGGTAGGTTCTTGTGGTGTCCTAGTGAGGACGAGGTTCGTGCTACACCTCTTAGCCACCGAACCACCAAGTGTTGGTCGACACAACGGGGACGTAGCGTGCCGGCAAGTACGTGAACCTCGGGAGAAAAATCTTTTGTCTCCATTGTGTTTGTTGATTGGATTTCTCCCAGTGATTGGACTTCATAATATTGTGATTGGTTCATCCCCTTTACGTGGTGGTATAAAGATCAAACTCTCTCTCTTACTTTCTTGCAAACTAGAGTAGCTTACTTCTTGTATAAAAACTTTAGGTAGCTCTCTAGTGTAAGTAGAGACTTAGTTGTTGTGTGCATAGTGATCATAGCAACTAGAATTGTTGGGTAGGTGGCTTGCAAACACCCCATTAGAGCTAGAGCAAAAAGCTTCGCTTTGTTATTTACTAACCTCTTGCTCTAGTGTGTTTGTAGAATTTTTAAATAGGCTATTCACCCCCCCCTCTAGCCATATTAGGACCTTTCACTTGGTGAAGAGGCTCATGTGGAATCTTGGTTCTATCTGTTTGGAGATAGTTCTAATCTTGATGCAAGATAGGTGCACGGTTTGCATGGAACATACCATATACTCAGAAATCAATTTGGACACACCCGATAGAACTCTAGATGCCCCCGATGGAACTACTAGATGAAGTGTATCATATGGAATCTCGCTTCAGTCTAGCTGGAGATAGTATTAGTTTCGGTGCAAGATAGGTGCTTGGTTTGTGCCCAGTGCACCATGGGTTCAGCAATCGTTGTGGAAGTTCCCGATGGTACTCCTAGGTGAAGAGGCTCAAGTGAAAGCTCGGTTTGGTCTGTTTGGAGATAGTGCCAATCTTGATGAAAGATAGGTGTACGGTTTGCATGGAACGTAACATATTCTCAGAAATCAATTTGGACGCACCTGATAGAACTCCTAGATCATGTGCGTCATATGGAATCTCGCTTCAATCTGTTTGGAGACAGTGTTAGTTTAGGTGCAAGATTGGTGCATGGTTTGCGCATAATGCACCATAGGCTCAGAAACCATAATGGAAGCAACCGATGATAAGCCTAGGTGAAGAGGCTCAAGTGGAAGGTCGGTTCGATCTGTTTGGAGATAGTGCTAATCTTGATGCAAGATAGGGGCACGGTTTGCATGGAACAAACCAGATGCTAAGAAATCCATTTAGACGCACCCCAATAGAACTCCTAGATGACATGTGCCATATAGAATCTCGCTTTGGTCTGTTTGGAGAGAGAGTTAGTTTTGGTGCAAGATAGGTACATAGTTTGCGCCTCATGCATGATAGGCTAAGAATCCATTTTGGATGCACCTCATGATACTCCTGGGTAAAGGTGCTCAAGTGGAAGCTCAGTTTGCTTTTGTTTGGAGATAGTGCTAATCTTGATGCAAGATAGGTGCACGAATTGCATGGAACGTACCATATGCTTTGAAATATATTAGGAAGCACCCAATAGAACTCATAGAAGACGTGTGTCATATAGAATCTCACTACGGCCTCATTGGTGATAGTGTTAGTTTCTGTGCAAGATAGGTACACGATTTGTGCCTAATGCACCATAGGCTAAGAAACTATTTTGGACGCACACGATGGTACTCCTTGGTGAAGAGGCTCAAATGGAATCTTGGTTCTGTCTGTTTGGAGATAGTTCTAATCTTGATGCAAGATAGGTGCACGGTTTGCATAGAACATACCATATGCTCAGAAATCAATTTGGACACACCCGGTGGAACTGTAGATGCACCCGATGGAACTACTAGATGAAGTGTATCATATGGAATCTCGCTTCGGTCCAGTTGGAGATAGTATTAGTTTCGGTGCAAGATAGTTGCATGGTTTGTGCCCAGTGCATCATAGGCTCAGAAATCAATTTGGACGCACCCGATAGAACTCCTAGATCATGTGTGTCATATGGAATCTCGCTTCAATCTGTTCGGAGACTGTGTTAGTTTAGGTGCAAGATTGGTGCATGGTTTGCACATAATGCACCATAGGCTCAGAAACCATTATGGAAGCACCCGATGATAATCCTAGATGAAGAGGCTCAAGTGGAAGGTCAGTTCGATCTGTTTGGAGATAGTGCTAATCTTGATGCAAGATAGGTGCACGGTTTGCATGGAACATACCATGTACTAAGAAATCCATTTGGACGCACCCGAATAGAACTCCTAGATGACATGTGTCATATAGAATCTCACTTTGGTCCGTTTGGAGACAGAGTTAGTTTTGGTGCAAGATAGGTACACAGTTTGCGCCTAATGCATCATAGGCTAAGAAACCATTTTGGATGCACCCGATGATACTCCTGGGTAAAGGGGCTCAAGTGGAAGCTCAGTTTGCTTTGTTTGGAGATAGTGCTAATCTTGATGCAAGATAGGTGCACGAATTGCGTCTAACGTACCATATGCTTCAAAATATATTTGGAAGCACCCAATAGAACTCCTAGATGACGTGTGTCATATAGAATCTCACTTCGGTCTCTTTGGAGATAATGTTAGTTTCGGTGCAAAATAGGTACACGGTTTGTGCCTAATGCACCATAGGCTAAGAAACTATTTTGGACGCACGCGATGGTACTCCTTGGTGAAGAGGCTCATGTGGAATCTTGGTTCTGTCTGTTTGGAGATAGTTCTAATCTTGATGCAAGATAGGTTCACGGTTTGCATAGAACATACCATATGCTAAGAAATCAATTTGGACAACCCAATGGAACTGTAGATGCACCCGATGGAACTACTAGAAGAAGTGTATCATATGGAATCTCGCTTCAGTCCAGTTGGAGATAGTATTAGTTTTGGTGCAAGATAGGTGCATGGTTTGTGCCCAGTGCACCATAGGCTCAGAAACCGTTGTGAAAGTTCCTGATGGTACTCCTAGGTGAAGAGGCTCAAGTGAAAGCTCGGTTCGGTCTGTTTGGAGATAGTGCTAATCTTGATGCAAGATAGGTGTACGGTTTGCATGGAACATACCATATTCTCGGAAATCAATTTGGACGCACCCGATAGAACTCCTAGATCCTGTGTGTCATATGGAATCTTGCTTCAATCTGTTTGGAGACAGTGTTAGTATAGGTGCAAGATTGGTGCATGGTTTGCGCATAATGCACCATAGGCTCAGAAACCATTATGGAAGCACCCAATAATACTCCTAGGTGAAGAGGCTCAAGTGGAAGGTCGGTTCAATATGTTTCGAGATAGTGCTAATATTGATGCCAGATAGGTGCATAGTTTGCATGGAACATACCATATGCTAAGAAATCCATTTGGACGTATCCCAATAGAACTCGTAGATGACATGTGTCATATGGAATCTCGCTTTGGTCTGTTGGGAGACAGAGTTAGTTTTGGTGCAAGATAGGTACACAGTTTGCGCGTAATGCATCATAGGCTAAGAAACCATTTTGGATACACCCGATGATACTCCTGGGTAAAGGGGCTCAAGTGGAAGCTCAGTTTGCTTTGTTTGGAGATAGTGCCAATCTTGATGCAAGATAGGTGCATGAATTGCATCGAACGTACCATATGCTTAGAAATATATTTGGAAGCTCCCAATAGAACTCCTAGATGATGTGTGTCATATAGAATCTCACTTTGGTCTCTTTGGAGATAGAGTTAGTTTCGATGCAAGATAGGTACACAGTTGTG
>NW_018396423.1:252043-256546 GCF_000003195.3 Sorghum bicolor | reverse complement strand
AAAACGTCGTCGCTACTCCCCACTAACGATGAATTTGATCCATCCTTTTCCATCTTTACAACGCAGCAACACTTCATTAAAATCAGCATCATGAACATATTGGTCTTTGATCGTTTCTAATCCAAAAATCTTGTAATCAAGTTGATTTAGCAAAGTATATCTCCTTGACAAAGCATCAGCAATGATATTCTCCTTCCCTTTCTTGTGCTTAATAACATAAGGAAAGGATTCAATAAATTCTACCCACTTAGCATGTCTGCGATTTAGTTTTCCTTGACTACGAATATGTTTTAAAGATTCATGATCAGAATGAATAACAAACTCTTTGGGCCACAAATAATGTTGCCATGTTTCTAAAGTTCGGACAAGAGCATACAATTCTTTATCATAAGTTGAATAGTTCAGAACAGGCCCACTCAATTTCTCACTAAAATATGCAACAGGTTTACCCTCTTGTAGCAAAACACCTCCCAAACCAATCCCACTAGCATCACACTCAAGCTCAAAAGTCTTATTAAAATCAGGAAGCTGTAGGAGAGGTGCATGTGTTAACTTATCTTTTAACATGTTGAAGGAATTCTCTTGTACTTTGCTCCACACAAAAGGCACTCCCTTCTTTGTAAGCTCATTCAATGGTGCAGCAATGGTGCTGAAATCCTTCACAAAACGGCGATAAAACCCAGCAAGTCCTAAGAAACTCCGCACCTGGGTGATTGTCTTTGGCACAGGCCATCCCTGTATAGCTTCTGCCTTGGCTTGATCAACCTCAATTCCATAACCTTTGTCGAGGAGTTCTTGCACTTGCCACTGGATCTCTTTTGTTTCCTCTAGATTTGTCCTGTATGGCGCGCGGTTTGGCAAAGATGCACCAGGAATAAGATCAATTTGGTGCTCAATCCCACGTATAGGTGGCAGCCCTGCCGGTATCTCACTTGGAAAAACATCAGCATACTCCTGCAAAATGTTATGAACAGCAGGGGGCAAAGAATGCAGCATATCTTCAATTGAAATCAAAACACCCTTACATACCAAAGCATAAGCAGTAGATGTGGAAACAATTAGTTCATTAACATCAAATTTAGTAGCAAGCATGCAATGTCCATTTAATCTTATCTCATCTTTGTTATTTCCATTGGCATCTGCATTGTTCTTAATTTTAGCCTTGGTAATTTTAGCAACTTCATCACGTACGATAGCTTCGGGAGACATAGGTAGCAAAACAATTTTCATATCATGGTGCATAAACGAATACTGATTTGATCTACCATGATGTATACATTCCTTATCAAATTGCCATGGTCTACCTAGCAGAATATTACAAGCTTCCATAGGTACAACATCACATTCAACAACATCATGGTATGAACCAATAGTAAAATTAATTCGCACCAGTTTTGTTACCTTGGCCTTACCACTGTTGTTCAGCCACCGAATGTGATATGGATGTGGATGTGGTTTGGTGGTAAGTGCAAGCTTCTCCACCATGTTGCTGCTAGCCAAGTTGTTGTGGCTACCTCCATCAATAATCAAACGACAAGAACGCTCTTTAATAACATACTTTGTTTGGAACAATGTATGCCGCTGATTCTGCTCTACCTTCTCCGCTTGAGCACTAAGCACACGCTGCACAATAAGACTCTCATAATGCTCTACATTCTCTGCACCTATCTGCTCTTCTATTGCTTCATCCCTACCTGTATCATCAGCAGCAAGCAAAGCACGTGTATTGTCATCAAAATCACTAGCAGAGGAATACCCACCATCAGCGTTAACCACCAAAACACGCTTGTTTGGACAATCTCGCTGTACGTGCCCATAGCCCTTGCATCGATGACACTGAACATCTCTTGTTCTTCCTGTGGAATTAACCGAGCAGGCACTAGCGATTGGTCTCTGGGCTGATTTAGTTGCTGTATTTGTGGAAGAATCATGTGAACGTCGTCCCTGCACTTCCCTTTCAGCTTTACAAGCAAGATGAAACAAACGGGTTACGTTAGTATAATCTTTATAAGCAAGAATGTCCTGGATTTCACGATTTAACCCGCCCAAAAATCTAGCCATAGCAGGTTCTTCTTCCTCCTCTAAATTACATCGCAGCATACCCATTTGTAATTCCTGATAATATTCTTCTACACTTTTAGCACCTTGTCTCAATTGCTGAAACTTATTAATCATGTCACGTGCATAGTAAGAAGGAACAAATCTAGCCCTCATGACTTGTTTCAACGCATTCCAAGTTCTAGGTATGTTATTAGGATTTTTCTTGCCATGTTCTATCCACCAAACGGAAGCAAAATCGGTGAACTCACTAGTAGCAGCCCTAACACGTGTATCCTCAGGGAATTCATGACATGTAAACTTTTGGTCAACAGCAATCTCCCAAGTAATGTATGCATCAGGGTCATATTTACCATCAAAAGGAGGTATTTTAAATTTAATCTTACTGAAAGCATCATTATTATTGTGTACCTCGCGTCGGTGGTGGCCACCCATACCTCTACGGGTGTGACGTAGGCGACGTCGATGATGAGTGTCTTGATCATCTCGTTCCGTATCAGCAGTGTAATCATCATCATAATTGCCATCCACTCGGTCTTCCTCCTTGTTTTCTTCCTTATGCTTCTCTTTGTCCATTGTGTGGAAGTCATCAAAGCGTTTGAGAAGAGCAGCAAGACTTTTATCCATACTAGTAATAGATGCCTCCATCTTTGTAATCTTGTTGTTTGTGGCAATCTGCGTGTCCTCCAACTGCCCAAGCTTGTCATTCGTCACCTTCAAGTCGTCATCAAGTCCCTCTGTGTGTAGCTTCACTTGCCTTTCAAAATGTTGTATGATGCCCTTAGTGCGAGGTGACTGTGGAATTTTGTTGGTATCCTCTGTCTCTGACATGGTTTAAAAAAAACACACAGTGGAAACAAGAAAAATAGGTGAAGAAATAAAAACCCTACAGCTATTAGGATGTGGCTACTGTAAGACGCTCTCTATCAACCTGTCTAACAAGTTCTTACCAATTCTTACCTTGCTCAACAGGAGGGATTGGCTACCAACAAATCCACAGCAATGGACGAAGTGTATCGGTGCCGCAGCAACAAAACCTATCAAGCTGTAGAATATGTGGAGCTATAGGTGGGCTGAAACAAGGATCGAACTAGCACCACGTTAGTTATAAAAAGCAAGTTCAATAAACGCTCAACGGTGGTACTGTGCTGGTCCTAGCCTAGATCGTGCTAGAGACGCGAGCCTGGACACAAAGGAAAAATACAGCACACCACTAGAAATAAAATGAGCAGCCCTACTGGAAACAAAAAGGAACAACAATCCCCTTTTTTTGATTTTTTTTCTTTCTTTCTTTCTTTTTTTTTCTTTCTCTTTTCTTTTTTTGGGAACCTCAATACCTGATTATATAAACAAAATAGTATAAAATATCACTTCACCACTCTCACCCTCTCACTAGAGTAAGGCTGAACCTCAAGATTCAATATATCTAGCACAAGTATGAAGTGCTATCTTTCCTTTTGGATCACGTTGATGGAAACGCAGAATAGACCAACAAGTGGCTGCACCTATTATCAAGATCTACTCAAATTCCAACCCACAATAGATTGGACGCAGTTGTGACTAGATGGTGACAAGAACTCAAAACTCTAAAGGACTAAACTAAAACCAGCACTGGACACGACTGAAGCAAACACTCATTCAACCAGCCCTAACTAAGTAGTACTAGCCACGGCACAAAGGATTTATAGGATTATGGAAAACAAATCTGCTATATTTTTTGGCTTTTTTTGGACTATAGGAAAAACAAACACGAATAATTGGAAATCTCTCACCAATAAACCTTGCTCTGATTACCAACTGATGTGAACCCACTAGGGTTTTCGCCTGATCTTTCGATGAGAGGCGCTGGATAAATCGATTGGTGGATGAAGATGACGTTCACGGCCCGACTACAGCCCTCAAGACCGCGCCTTAGCAACCGATACACCACCTCCAATGGCTGTCACGATCTTGTGGAGCGCAACACCCGGCCACTAGGGCACTCGTCCTGCAAGCAATCGAAGAACTAGCAAGAACGAGGAAACAAGTACTAAATTACTAGATGTAAATGAAGGTTTCAAACTCAATCTCTAATGAAGTGGGGTTTCGAAAACAAGAAGACGGGCGGCTGGATCAGCACGCGCGCTTACAAGCAAGTAGCGAAGGCTAAACTTTATCTAATCAAAACCCAGTTGTTCATGGCGGCTCTAGATGTAAATAAATAGAGCGGAGGATGACCAAAGGGGTGCTAGAGTCGTCCTCCAACCCTAGGATGCGTCCCTAATGGACTCAACTTGATACATGGGCCATTGGTCCAAAATAGGGTGACGCAGCACCAAAACAGAAAAAGGTGTCGGCACAAAAACAAGGACTGCGCCCGACTCATAAGCTGCATAGATATGTGGTTGGACCCATTGGAAAGTAGACTTCATGAGCTTTCCAACAAGTATAGGACGTCCCAGTTGA